>NC_032027.1:6825546-6835778 GCF_001865875.1 Lupinus angustifolius
TTGATTCTATCAAACACCCTTTTAAAAATTAATGCTCTCTTTTTAGAACATTGTTTTCAATTTCGGTTTATGGGATAATTTGAAAAATGTTTTACTTTGTTTGGCTCAAAGGGACTTATAAAAGCATAATCCTAAAATTTGGTTACACTTTTATGGCCATTTGGTTCAACTAAAGAAATAATATGCCTTGATCACTTCCTATCAATCAAATGGTGATTTATACTTTGATCCTCAAGTGTTTTTCTCACTCCCTCACTTGGCTTAGATTTACACTTCTTTATTTAAAAAATGTTTGCAAAGATCTTGTTATACAAATTTAAATTCCATTTGAAATTTTTTTTAAGTTATGACATTATGTGATGTTTTGAAATTGTTTTTAGCATATATGTCATTTTGCTCAATAAAATCATGCACTCATGCCACAATTTTTCATTTAGCCACTTTGATTTTGGTTTTGAAAAAAAAAAGTTTGAGTTTATGGACAACCAAATTACTTCTTAAATAACTATAAAATCTTATACACAATATTAACTTTCTTTAACAAAATTTACATATGAATTAAACCATGTTCCCCCTCTTTAAATGTTGGCTTGTCCTCAAGCCAATGGAATAATTGGTTTTAAGGAGATATTTGATGCATATGAAATTTTTTAAAGAATGACATATTATTTTTAAACACAAAATTTTAAAAACGTAAATTAAAAAGAACATACCAAATATAGTAGAAACTTAAAACAACTTACATTAAAATAACAAAACATAGTAGCAACAACATAACAAATATTAGAAATGTAAAATAAAGATATATAACTTAGAAATTCATGTATGGAAAAAGAGAAAACCGGAAAGAGCTTTCTCAATCCTCATCTTCCTACTCCTCTTCCTCCTCACTTCAGTCTTGTGATCTTCCTTCGGATCACTAAGTGCATGCCACAAATTGCTCATATGATCCTCCATTGAAGTTGGATTTCTTTCCAAAGATGTTATGCAAGCTCTTGTAAATCCCTTTGATTCCTTGATAGCATTCCTTTTTTTGTAAGTTTTGCATTTGTTGTTCTTGTATTATGGCGTCAATTTTGGAACTCATTGTCTTCCCATGTGCAGTTCATTGATTTTGGCTCAAATCACCACATTTTTTTCTAAGCTCAGCCTGAGCTTGTAAGATGCTTTTATACTTTCTGTAAGTTCTTCTATATGATGCATTGATTTTTGTCTTCAAGGCCATGACCTCCTTGTAATGTCCAGGTACTTGTTGATACTTCCAAAAGTCAATAATAAATGAAGGCAGAATCATTGAAAGAACACCTGTCGTGATGCAATCATGAATAGCATCAAAGATAACTACATCAATGTTGATGGAGTCTTCATCATATATAGGACTGATGAGCTTTGCCTTAGAGTTCCGCAAATTAGAGACATGGGAGGAAGGCCATATCTTGGACCCCACAAAAATGGCCCAAATTTGTGAAATTTGGGTCATACAAAACCTGAACACCAGCCCACTTTGATTGAGCTCCAAACCTTCCTAACATCAGCTTTTTCTAACATAAGCTTCATCATGTCCTTCGCCTTCCCCCCGAATAGGCAACATTGAACTTCAATTGATAGGTGCACAAGTCATGATCATTTGTTCATGATGGGTTCCATGGGTTGCCCGAGTAGTCATTTATCATGTATTTGTCATAATAAACTTGGGTCCCATTCACCCATGTATACCGAGTCATCATTGCCTCACTTGAAACAATGGAATTGGCATAAAATTGTTTCATCACATTCAATGAGAACATCTTCTTGGGTTGGGTAAGCATTTGCCAATCGTACCTCTCCACTATGAAAGTGAACCTTCCAAATTCATCTTCATCCAAATTGACAATTTTCTCCAAAGCGGTATTACTTTTCAGAGTTATTTCCTTGAACTTTTTATTGGTATCTTTTGAAGAAAATTTGGTGCTCTTTTCCTCATTAATGACTTCCTTTCCTCTCTTTGATGAACTCCTACAAAATGTATAATTCCAAAAATATTTTTTTCCAAACCGTGGAGTTAGTCATTAAAATCAAGATTGGAAATTGTTTAGAGCATGCAACATAATTTTACATTTTTGCTTCCAATTTTCTACTTTGAAAACTACCTAATTTAAACATTTTCATTCATGGCCGAATTTCTTAGGTGTTTCTCAAAGTTTTTGGAGAAATATGATGCCTTAATCAAGAGTGCACAAGTTAAAAAAAAATAGTCAAATTTGGGTATTGAATGATGTTTCCATTGTTGGTGATTTTTGAACAAGTTTCATGCCAAGAATCATCTATAGCAATCGGTCAACATGAGATTTCGAAGTGTTCTTTTTGAAATATTTTTACCAAGAAATTCATGACTTTGAAATTTTGCTCATGTTTCCAACATCTCATTTTTTTGGTTGAACCTTTTTGAAAACATTTTTACTTAAGCAAAACAACCCCCTTTTTCACAATCTATTTTCATAAAAGTTTTGAAAGGCATGTTTGTTTAAAGATACGTGTTTCAACCAAAAACACTATGATAGAAAGTTATTAAGTTTTTCTTGATCTAGATTTCTATCATTTGAACGTGTGAGCATGAGATGTGTCAAGAAAATTTTCTTTTGTGTTAATCATGAAAAATACATCTATTCAAGTTCAAACATATTCAACAACAAGAAGAAACAAGTATGAAAAAGTAAAGAGAAGAAGATACTTACATGATGATGAAGAACTTGAGAGCTTTTAGGTAAAATGAAAGCTTTTTGAGTTTGAGAGATTTTGAAAATGACTTGGTGCTTCCAAAATCAGATGTTTGATGGGTTTAAAAAGAGTGAGATTCTTGGTCAAAAGTTGATTTATTCAAGAGATAAAATGATAAGGGAAATACTCTTTTGAGGGTATTTTTGTCCCCTTGGCCAAATGGCTTGCGTCAGCTAGGCGTTGAGCGTCAGGTCTCCTCCGTTGGGCGGTTGGTCTTTGGTCAAAGCTTGACCAAGTTTGATTGAGTCATGCCCATGATTAGGACCCTTTTTGAGTTTTTGCAAGATTTTGATTTTGCTCAACATCCCATTCTTGATTTTTTATTTTTTTTCCTTTCTTTTTGAAAATTTTCTGATTTATTTCCTAAAAACTAAAAAAATTTATTTTCAAAGAACATTTAATTTTTACTTTGATCATACAAATTGTTCTTCTTTTTGTCAAAAATAAAATAAAATAAAGAAGAAAGAAATGAAGGGGAAAAAACATATTATATATTCAAAATATATTGGGTTGCCTCCCAGCAAGCGCTCTTTTAACGTCAATAGCATGACGCATGTTACCTATATTACCAGAATTCACCATCTTTCTATCGCTCAGATGAGCTTGGTTAATCCCTTAGGTCAACATTACAGTGCTCCCTCGGATTGACTTCTGTATTAGCTGAAAATGTTGATTTATGATTTTCAACTATTTGTTTGGCTAGTTGCCCAATTTGAATTTCCATATTCCGCAGAGATGCATCAATATTTTTCTGTTTAGACATTGTCATTTGCATGAACTGAATGAGTGTGTCCTCCAGTTTAACATTTTTATCCTGTGTTGGGTGCTGGTACTGATTATTCCTGCGGTAGAATTGTGATGGCCGTTTTTGAGGATTGTCTTGTCTCCAAGGCTGATTCACCTTTAATTGATTATTACCCCCCTAGGATAATTATTTTGAAAGTTTTGTCTTGGTGAATTGCCTACAAAATAGACTTCCTCATTTTGACAATGGCATGCTTCATGATCGTCAGCATAGTTGTCACACCTGTAAACTTGCTTCTTCGAAAATTCCTGTAGTTGTCCAGGTAAATCATTAAGCTTTTGGTTCACTTCATGAAGTTGTTGTTGAAGCAGTTTATGTTGATCCAACATAGCATCTATTGAGCTCAATTCGAGAATTCCACCTCTCCTTGGTGGTGGTCTTCTTCCATGTTGACTTTTCTGGTCATTTAATGCCATGGATTCAATTATATCAATGGCTTCTTGCGATGGTTTAGTCAAAAATTGTTCGCCAGCCGTTGCGTTCAAAATCCATCTGTGCTGTTGTTGTAATCCATTAATGAAGATATGGATTTGATTTTGCACATCAAATCCATGATTTGGGCATTTTGTTAGCATATGTTTGAATCTATCCCAAGATTCGCAAAGACTTTCCCTAACAGGTTGAACAAAGGTGGATATAGTTGTCTTCAGATCCATAAACTTTCCTTGCAGAAAGTATCTGCTCATAAATTTCTCCTCCACCAGGTTCAGTCATTCTGAATATGTGGAGGTAGGTCTAGAAACCACTCGTTAGCTTTCCTTATCAAATTTAAAGGAAAAAGCCCCAGAAAGCTAGTTTCTTCTTTTGTTTCTGATATTCCAGCAGTACCAACCAACTCGTAAAATTCTGTTAGATGGTTGTAGGGATCTTCATGCTCTAGGCCGGCAAATGGATTGACATACATCAGTTTTACCAATCCATATTTTATTTCGGGAGTTCTTTGGGTACTAGTTTTCTGCCCTTGATCCTTCATTGGTTTGTTGATTATTGGGCATTGATTCTAATTTTTTCTTGGCTTTCCTCTAGGCTTTCTTTTTATTTCGTAAGGTTTTTTCAAGTTCTTTTCGAAAGAAAACTCTATCTGTTTATTCCTGCAATGCATGCACCAGATGAAACATTTATGTTTTTACACAAGAAGATTAACGATTAAGCATAGAAAATATTTATAATTACAAATTCAAATTAATTTATACCAAAAGTGAAAAAGGTTTTTATACAAGATTATTAATAATATAGCATAGTAAATAATAATTTCTATTATTTAGCAATTCCTGACAACTGCGCCAATTTGTTGAAAGAGTTTTTTTCTTTGTAAGGCAAGCTTCTGACCGATTTATTTAGGTACTGGTTTATTCTTTGCTCGCCATCTCGGCTTTGTTGGAAAGAATTTTCAACGCTGATTTAATGATTTTAAGAATATTCCATTTGATGAAAAACTTAGTTTTATTGAATTATTAACAACTTCATACCATCTCGGCTTTGTTGGAAAGAATTTCCCACGCCGGTGTACTAGTATGTGTAACGCCCCGAAAATATCTCCAACCATATTGTCCAAAATTGGGTAAATTTTTTTTTTAATGTAAAGCTCTTCCATTTACATTTGATTTCTTTTCGGGAGATTAAGTTAAGTAACCTAAATTGCGGAAAAGTCTATATCCGTTTAATATATCATTGAATAATTCTTAATTGGAAATAACTGAAAATGTTTATACAAAAACAAAGTGGAATAAATCCTTGTCCAAATTGAAAATGTTTACACAATAGACTGATTTATTCAAAGCATCAAAAGTACCCTACGCAGATAACTGCCTCAAGGGCAACTAGAAATGGAAATGACTACTAGTGTCTAGATCTGGTGTTAGCGGGTGTACTAGGACACTCACTGGGGTCCTCCTCCGTCTTAGAATCGGAGGAGAGGTCCACCACCTCAATGGATTCCTCTATACAAACTAACTCCACACAGTCCTCCTCTTTGGCTTCTAGCTCCTCCTCTTCAGCCTCCATCTCCTCTTCGGGTCATTGGACGAACTATGTGACTTACTTCCCGCTCTTGCAACTGCCTGAATATTGGGCATCGTTTGTCGAGTAGCTCTCCTCCATGGTGGGGAATTGAGCGCATCGTCCCAACTCCTTCTCCTAATAGATGGTCATGCAGTAGTGGGTCCAGGATGAATCACAGACTGAATGGATGGTGCAATAGGTGCAAATCTCCGAGCAGGTAAAATGAAAGAAGCCTCCAAGTCTGTATGATGTGAGGGAAGCACATAGTAGAGCCATCACATACCATCTCCAACTCTAAGGTACAAGGGCATTTGTAGGTGTATCGGTGTCCGTCACTACTCCATGTCCCCTCATGGGACATCGTAAATCGGTAGCTCCGAATCCTGCGGTACGGTCCATCTGAACGAGAACGCGAACCAAAGACAAGCTGAAAGAAGAGTGAAGAAAAGAAAAGAGAGTAAGACATCTAATGCAAAGAAAAGAAAAGGGAGTAAGAAGTCTAATGAATATTATTCATTGAGGGAATGGAATTACACGAAATATCATATCGAGATACACATGTATAATATACACAATATAGATCACAAATATAATGCTTAAAATCCTCGATCTCAATGTATGAATGTTATGCCTATTTCATCCATCCTTACACTAATATCCTCCCACTATACTATTCAGAAATAACCAAGAGTACAGGTCCCATAACAAGTCGATTTGATCGCACCAATTGTTTTTATTCCGCACCAGGATATATGATCAACTTGTTCCGAAGAACTACCCATTTCAGGATGGTGTCGTATCAAGCACTTTCTGAGCATCCCTCTCATTGATCCTGATTGCAAAGAGGGGTTGTCAAAGATCATCTAGCTTGCGCTGTGAGAACTATCCAATCCAACAGAGTACCTCATCCAGGAATACAAGGGACTCATGTTACCGTGACTCGCCCTCAAGACTTTGTTGATGAATCACTGCCATCGCTGTCCCTCTCAACATCACGGGGCTCGTTCTTCTCCCGTAGATTTCCTCTCCACAACTTCGTTATTCGTAATGAGTATGCACACTAACTGAGGTTAGCCGATGCAATATTTTAATCATTCTTTTCTATCCATCGGCCAATCCTAAGACATCTCCCAAAGGAATGCTTCTTGTGGGATCCAAGCTTACGTTATCACATTATATAGGAATAACATCCCTACCACTATGAACCATCACTGAATTATCCTGGACGGCCACATGGCCAAGCCTCTTACGGTCAGAGAACCTCGCTGCGTGGTATCATGTAATCCTTTTTAGGGATCGCCTTGCTCTCGATTTCATCATTGAAATCCTTGCCCGAATAAGGTGCAAGAGCAAAGGTAACTTTATAAGTTCCTTGATTTGGGCATCGGCCTCCTTGCTCGACCATGATCTCTTCCAATTATTAAATATACTTCTCACCCAAGTTAGAGTTATTGTCTAAGCAATCAACTCATCAAAAGCAATAAAAAACAATGCATTTCTCTTGCTCAAACTGTCGCCCGAGCGATAATTTCATCAAAATAGACTGAATTCCCTTTATAGCTCTTGCTCAAGCGAGGGGACTATCGCTAAAGCGAAAAATCTACCAAAAACAGCTCAAAATCACCCTCTAGATCTCGCTCGGGCTACCAGAATTGCCCAAAACAGGCGAAACGCCTGTCTGGCCCTCACCTAGGCGAGAACTACTCGTTCAAGCGAGGCTAGCTCGCCCAGGCGAGAACCTCTCGTCCTTTTGGGCCACCAGGTCGAAAATCTCTATTGTTTTCGATCCCTACGTGTTTTAGTTTCTCGAGTGGTGTTCCTTCATGGATAACTACCACAATACTTGATATTTTAATTTGTCCTAGGGCATACATCTTAAGAAATCGTCCGTACTTAATCCAAACATGCAATCATATTTTATGTTTAAAAGTAAAAAGATATTTTTAGGGATCAAAAATTGGAAAATAATCTTTTGAATAAAGAGAAAAGTTTTATTTTCAAAAATGGGTTATTGGGCCAATTATGCAAAATTCAGAAATAAAAAAGGGGCCCAAAATATATTCAAAGTCTTGGTCAAAACTCATTACTCGGTCAAGCCTGGACCACTGACCCACCGCTCAGCGTGGGGACCATCCGATGAGCATGAGGGACCATGTGCTCAGTGCAGGTCTGACCAGGCCATTACCTTGGAAGAAAAAGAACCTTGACCAAGAACCTTGACCAAGGACTTCAAAATCCTATATAAACACCCATTCTTGAAACATAAGCATCAAGCAAAATTTTCTCCTTAACTCAAAAGCTCTTTCTCTCAAAAATTTCAAATTCTCTCTTCACTTTCATCATGAATTTTCGAAGTTCATCAAGGAGAGGAAAGGAAGTCTCAAGGGAGAGTAACAACTCCAAATTTGTCTCCAATGATGCTAAAGAAAAGTTCAAAGAAATCACACTAAAAAATGTTATAACTTTGGAAAGAATTGTTAAACAATTGCTCAAAATTGTTTTCTTTGGATGTAGTCACAATTTTTTGCCAACTCAATCACTTCAAGTGAGGCAAGAAGAAATTGTTACACTTAGGTAAATGGAACTCAAGTTTTTTATAGCAAGCAAGTAATAAATGAATACTTGGGTAACCCATGGAAGCTAACAAGTGATGATCATGACTTGTGCGATTTTCAAATAAAGCTCAAAGCATCCTCTTTGGGTGAAGAAGAAAGTCATGAAAAAGAGTATGTTAGGAAAAGTCTACGTTTGGAGGACTTGGAGCTCAACATGTTTGGGCCCATTTTCAAATTTTGCATGACTCAACAAACCCAAATATGGGCAAGCTTCATACTCTCCAACATATGGCCTTCCTTACATGTATGAGATATCCCTCTTCCTAAAGCAAAGCTAATAAGCTCCATCTATGATGAAGACTCCATTAATATTGCTGCAGTAATCTCATATGCTATTTGGGATTGCATCAACAAAGGTACCCCTTCCATTATTCTTCCATCTTTTATCACTAACTTATGCAAATTTCAAAATGTGCCTGAACCTTACAACGAAATGATGGCCCTCAAAACCGAAATCAACCATGCTTTTGTCACCAAACATTGCAAAGAAAAATCCATTTCTCAAGCTCAATCCGAGCTTAAAAAGAATTTTGGTGACCTAAACGCAAAGCAACCTAGTGAAATTGGGAGGACCATGAGTTCTAAGGTAGATGCCATAATGAAGGAACAACAAATGCAAAATTCACAACAAAAGGCNGGATTAAAGGCATCTACAAAAGTTTGCATAGTATCTTTGGGAAGAAACGAGAATTCAAGGGAGGATCCTATGAAGAATTTGTAGCAATGACAAAATGGCCCAAGGGGAGATCTCAAGAATCAAGTGAAGAAGAAGAAAGGGACAATGATGAAGAATGAGAAAAAGACCTTTCGGTGTTTTCTATCCCTAAAAATTTTAAAATTTCATATTTTGTTGCAATTTAATTATGTCATTTCCAAATAATGTTTTTAAATTATGTTGTCTTCAATTAACCTTAATAGAATGTCTTTTTTTAGTCATGTTAGATACAAATAAATAAATAAAGAACAAAAGAATAATAAATTTAGTGACCTTTTATTTAATTACTCCCTTTCGGGTTCACTTTATTAACAAACCAAACTTCTTCCTCAAGGAAGATTGATATTAAAGAATAAATAAAATGCGGAAAGTAAATAACAATAAATAAAAGTTAGTAAGTTAGTTCATCACTTTTGTATATGAAAAGGTGTTTTCAACAAATAAATTTATTGATAACACTTTACTATTTTACATGTATATTAAAAGGTGTTTTCAACAAATAAATTTATTGATAACACTTTAATTTTACAATTTACACATCTTTCAAGTTTCAATTGTAGTATAGTATAGGGTTATGCTGAACCACAAGGAATTGCCTAATAAAATAAATGATGTAAACATGTCAAAGCACAAATAATGGTTTAAACATATTTTGGTGATTTTTCGGTTTGATTTGCACATAAATAAATCAACAAGAAAAATAAACTAAGTATTCACAAATTCTTGAGGAGACAAAATCTTTTTGAATAAGGAAAATAATTTTCTTATGTTTAACTTTGGTTAACCCCACACACCAAGGTTTGAAATCCTCCTTTTAGTGTATATCCTAAAATGGTAGAATCATAATATTCATCACTTAAACAATACTACGACCATAAAAGAGATTAGGTTGTCACACCCTAACCATTGGTGACTCTAATATTGAATGAGTGATGAATGTAAGATCTTAAGAAAAGCATGCTTAACTTGGCAAATAAACTAAGTAGTACAACTACTCCAAAGTTTATTTGTTAAGTGTTTGAAACAAGTAGTTTTATTGACTTGAAATCATTTTTAAGTGATCAATCTAAAAAGAGCATTAAGTACTTTTCAAACAAATAATATTAACCAAAGCACCAACTTGAATGATTAAAATCCAAACTTTTTTAAAATAAGAAGAAGTAGAAATTACATAACCTTGTTCAAAAGAAAATGTTTAGGAGCATGAGCTATCCATCGAAGGATTGGATGCTTTTGAGTACCAAATGCGAATACAAAATTGATTTTTGTATCTCATTTGCCTTCTCCTTTTCTCCTCTTGAATTCTAACTAAAAATTACAAAAACTTACTTGAAAATGA
>NC_032027.1:6835878-6852560 GCF_001865875.1 Lupinus angustifolius
AGAATTCTGGTCTTCAAGTGTTTTTTAGAGGAATTTATGAAGAAATGGTGTGTTCCAATCTGTTTTGCTCGAAGGAATTGGCCTCCTATTTATAGGCCTCATGCCAGACCGCTTAGCAGCTGACCAAACCGTTTAGCATGAGTTTAGTCCCTTGAACAAGTAGCTTAGTCACCTCCTTGTGCATGACTCATCAAATCTAGCTATGAGACCAGCTATTATGAGCTACTTCTGAAAAGCCTATGGTGGGCTACTTGAGGTGAGGTCATGGATGACTTCATAGTTTTCTTGATGGTTAAGTCAAGTCTGGTAAGCACCGCCTAGTGCACCTGCTTCACCGCTGAGATGCTTGTTCAGCAGCTTCTGACCGTGTTGACTGGGACGTGGCTTGGTGCTTGCTGATCTGGCTAGGAGTCTGGTTCTTTGTTGAGCAGCTTGGTTGGACCGCTGAGCAGCTTGTTTAGTAGCTTGGTCTTATGCCAAGCTCGTGTCTGACCGTGTCAAGCCTATTTCTGACTATGCCAGGCCTAGTTTGGTGCTAGGTAGAGCGGCTAAGCAGGTCCGCTCAGCTTCGTGGTTGAGCAGTTTGGTCCAGGTCAGGCAAGTGGCCAGGTCAGCTCAGCGGGCTTGTTCCATGCTCAACTTCCTGGTTGAGCACCTTGATTTTCTTGACTTTTGTTGCTTTTTGACCATGAATCTTTTCTCTTCTTTTCTTCATTTTATTTCCTACGAAATACATAAAAAAGCAAATACAAACACAAATATACCAAATTGTGATATTTTATACAAAAAGTATTGTTTTAAGTTGGTTTTTCTCAATTATGCTTAAGATAAGTGCCATAAAAGTGTATGATTTTTAGGTATGTTTGGCACTTATCAATACATCTTAAGAAATCGTCCGTACTTAATCCAAACATGCATTCATTTGGTTAAGTATGGGTTTCTAAATAAAAACAAATATGGCTCCCAACGTTTGAGGTAGTTGGGAGATCCAGGTGTCATATTCAGACACCACTATGTCACGATGTATTCTCCCTCACCTTGGGTTGTAGCACGGTTGATCTCCTTTATTTGAATGTGTAGGTTGTCATACTTCGAACGCCTCGAAACAAAATATAGAAAACTCAATTAGTGATGTGCGAGTTAAATCATTTACTTGCTAACTCTAAGGTAAAGACTTCATTTTAATAAATTCTAAGAACATCCGAGACTTTCATCCATCCAGTCCAAGATTCATATTCTTGAACCATCTTTTATCCCCGATAGTCTCGTTCACGATTTCCATCGCGTTCATGATCATTTCAACACATTTTTTACAAGAATTGATCTCATGATCAAAACGACATTCTAAATCAAGATAGCCTTGATTTCATCATCATCTCCCTTCATAAAAATAAAAAACATGCATATTTTCAAACACTAAAACGTCCTCATGAACAACAAGATTTCATGGTTTCAAAATAACGATTTCTAAATTAGCGAAAACCCATTTTTTGAGTTCTTGAGTATAACAACAGTTAGGAAGATTATTAAATAATTTCTACGATTGAAAATGTTCCTAACATGTGTATAAACATCATACTAAAATTTTGTAAACAACTAACGGTTAGATTTCTAAGAGATTAAGAATGAAGAAATAAGAACTTACCTTGGAGTTCTTGAGAAAATCAGAATGAAGAAGAGAGAAGAGTGGTGCCAAGGGTTTTCTAAATAGAGGGGTCTTTTAAGTACAATGCATCAGATTTTTAGGGAGGGGCAAACCAAAGGTTTTCAAAGAATAAATGGTGCAATGGGTTAGATGAAGGGTTTAAGGGATTTTGTGTAAAAGATGCGTATTTTTGCTTGCTTTCCAAGCAAGGTTCACTCGTGAAAGTGAAGTGAACTCTTCACCGAAACATTCACATTGAAATCATGCCCGATTATTATCGACTAATACTCGGCTGGATATTAAAAATATTTCGATTTCGGTTTACGGTTAGAATTTTGAACATAGAATTCGAAGAAAAATATTTAGAAATGCGTCATAGACAAACCTAATGTCTATCTTGACTCTAAATAATATTTTGAAGCCAATGGTGCAATTGGAATTCGATTCTGAGCTACAGAACTCAGAAACACGTCATTGGGCCGAATTCGGGCGAATTTGGGTCTGATAGCAGTCCAAAAACTTTCTCTCATAGAAAATTATAAACATTTACCATAAAATATAAATTCAAAAAAGAATACTAACTCTCAAATACGACTTAGCCTAAATCATTACCAATTAATTTCTAAAATTAATGTTTTTTAAAAAAAATAATTAGTAATATACATCGAACTTTCACGGTGTTACAATCCTCCCCCACTTATAAGATTGTCGTCCTCAAAAATTAAACGTACCTCTTAATAAAACAAATGAGGATAGGATTCTCTTATGGCCTCATCGACCTCCCAAGTCGCATCTTCTCTGTTTGCTTGACTCTAGATCACCTTAACTAGAGTAATTTCCTTGCCTTGCAACGCCTTCACACTTCGATCAACGATTCTCACGAGCATATTGTCAAAAGTGAGATTATCCTTTAACTGGATTGAATCGGGTTCGATGATACGCGACGGGTCACTAATGTATTTTATGAGTTGGGATACATGGAAGACATTATGTAGGTTCAATAATAAAGGTGGCAAGGCTATTTGGTAAGCTATTGCTCCGACTTTTCTAAGGATTTGGTATGGTCCTTTGAATTTGGGGGTAAGCTTTTGGGCTTTAATCACTCTACCAATGCCAGTTTTTGGAACCACCCTCATGAAGACATGATCTCCTTCCTCAAAACTGAGAGGGTTCCTCCTTTTGTCATAGTAGCTCTTCTACCTACTCTGAGTTGCCTTCATGTTCTCCCTTATCATCCTTATCTTTTTTGCCGTCTTCTGAACCAATCATGTCCTAGTATCAGATTCTCCTATGCTTCAAACCAACACAACAATGATCTGCACTTCATGTCGTAAAGAGCTTCATACGGCGCCATACCAATACTCGAATGAAAGTCCAATACTCGAATGAAAGTTGTTATTGTAGGTGAACTCTATCAGATGTAGATAGTCCTCCCAACTTCTAGAGTGTTCCAACACATATGCTCTCAGCAAGTCTTACAAAGATTGGATAGTCCGCTCAGATTGGCCATCCGTCTGCGGGTGGTAAGCTGAACTCATACTCAATTTGGTACCCAAGGCTGTTTGCAAACCATTCCACAACTTCGAAGTGAAATGTGAGTATCTATTTGAGATGATATTTATAGGAATACCATGTAATCAGACAATCTCTTTGATGTATAACTCCGCTAGCCTTTCCAAGGAGTATTTCATATTGATGGGTAGAAAGTGAGCTGTCTTCGTCAAACAATCCACTATCACCTAAACTGCATCATAACCCTTTTGAGTCCGAGGAAATCCGCTCACAAAATCCATTGCAATGCTATCCCATTTCCAAACGGGGATATCCAAAGGTTGTAGTTGTCCTCCGGGTCGCATGTGCTCGATCTTTGCCTTCTGACATGTTATGCACCACGAGGCATACTCTGCTACTTCTCTCTTCATACCGGTCCACCAGAACATCTTCTAGTCTTGATACATCTTGGTATCTCCAAGATGAATACTTAGTTTGCTCTTATGGGCTTCGTCCAAGATTACCATTTACAAATTAGGGTCTCTTGGCACACAGACTCTGTTCTTGCATCGCAACACTCCATCGGTTCCTTCTTGAAAGTTCGGGGCTCTTCCTTCAGCCAACAAGATTCTCTTCTGTCGTAGTTCTGGATTGGAACTTTGTAAACCTTTTAGTTGTTCCAAAAAGTCATTTGTTATTGTAAGCATACCTAACATCAAACTCTTAGATTTTATTTGCACCGTGAGGCTTAAATTCCTAAAATCCTCAATCAATTCAATCTCCCTGATCATCATGATTGCCATATGCAGAGACTTTCTACTCAATGCATCAACCACCACATTAGCTTTCCTAGGGTGGTACTGGAGATCAAAGTCATAGTTCTTAAGGAATTAAATCCATCTCTCTATCTCATGTTCAACTCCTTTTGGTCAAACATATACTTCAAGCTTTTGTGATTATTGAAGACTTTAAATCTTACCCCACAGAGATGATGTCTCCAGATCTTGAGAGCAAATATGATCCCAGCAAACCCCAAGTCATGCGTCGAATAATTCGGCTCATGTGTCTTTAGTTATCTTGAAGCATAAGTTGCTAGCTTTTGTTGTTGCATCAACACACAACTTAGGCCTTGTTTAGACACGTCGGACATCGAGAATTGGTAGCTCTGAATTCTCATGGTATGGTCCATCTGAACGAGAATGTGAACCGAAGACAAGTAGAAAGAAAAGAAAAGAAAAGAAAAGAAAAGAAAAGGGAGTAAGGCATCTAATTAATATTATTCATTGACGGCATGGAATTACACAGAATATCACATCACAAATATAATGCACAATGGTAAATGATGATATAACTCAAATCATGAGGCTCAAAATCCCCAATCTCAATTTGTGAATGTTATGCTTATTTCGTCCATCCTTACACCAATATTCTCCCAATATACTATTTGGAAATAACCAATAGTATAGGTCCCATAACAAGTCAATTTGAAGGAACCAAATAAATTTATTCCTCGCAAGGATATATGATCAATCTGTTCCGAAGAACTGTCCATTTTAGGACGGTGTCGTATCAAGCACTTTCTGAGCATCCCTCTCCTTGATCCTGATTACAAAGAGGGATTGTCAGAGATCGTCTAGTTTGCGCTGTGAGAACTGTCCAATCTAACAGAATACCTCATCCAAGAATACAAGGGACTCGTCTCACTTAGACTCTACCTCAAGACTTTGCTGACGAATCACCGCCACCACGTCCCTCTTAATATCGCGGGGCTCGTTCGTCTTTCGTAAATTTCCTCTCCACTACTTAGTTATTCATAATGAGTATGCACAGTAACCGAGGTTAGCCAATTACATCTTTTAATCATTCTTTTATATCGATCATCCCATCCTAACACATGTCCCAAAGGAATGCTTCTTGTCGGACCAATCTTACGTTATCACGTAATATAGGAATAACATCCCTACCACTACGAACCATCACTGAACTATCCTGGATGACCACATGGCCAAGCCTCTTACAGTCAGACGACCTCGCTGTGTTGTATAATGTAATCCTTTTTAGGCATTGCCTTGCTCACAACGTCATCGTCAGAATCCTTGCCCGGATAAGGCGCAAGAAAAAAGGCAACTCTATTAGTTCGTTGATTTGGGCATCGGGCTCCTTGTTCGAGCCACGATCTCTCCCAATTATTAAATATACGTCTCACCAAAGTTAATTATTCAATAAAGCTATTTGAAACCATTATACTGGTGTTGGAATTTATTCCAACAAAGTCGAGATTGCGATCAAGGAATCGACCTATCATTAAATAAAATAATCAGAAACTTGCTGACTAAAAGTAAACAGCCAATAGCACCGCAAAGAAAATCTCTTTCAACAGTATGTTATTAACCAAGTTTTGGTTGTTTACTCATATATAACAAGACTTATCATTTCTTCCCGGTCTGCTTGTTACTGTTGCATGTTGTGCAGCACTAGGGGAAATTCAGGCTCTTTGCATAGTATTTTGATAAATACTATTTTTGGTATAACTTTTGAACTGTTTCTCAGAATTTGACAAATTTTATATGAATTTGGGGTTGAAAAATCCATTCTATCAGACTTTTCATGTTATGTCTAAATACTTCCTCCTGAATATCCAAAAAACCCTTTTTTAATTTTCTTTTCAATTTTTGAAGTTTAATTTTGAATTAGACTTGAATTTTTCTTGTTCACTTAAATCAGTTAGGCTTTGAAATTTGGCTTAAAATTTCGTGCAGTTGTCTCCTATGGTTTTGGGATGTTATTGATGCAAAATTTTGGTTATCTACTCAAATTTAATATGAAATTCCATTTTTGCCATGTGTGGTTGTACTGTTGCATGTAGTGCATCAATAGGGAAAATTCGGGCTCATTGCATAATATTTTGATAAATTGTATTTTTGCCATAGCTCTTGAACTATTTATTAGAATTGGACAAATAATATATGCATTTGGGGTAGAACTATCTACTCTATTAGACTTTTCATACTGATTCTGAAAAATTCCTCAAGAAAATAAAAAAAACTCTTTGATCCATTTCTTTTGTATTTTTTAAGTTTTATTTTGAATTTGTCTTGAATTTTTCATGTCTAGTTAAATTAGATAGTCTTTGAATTTTGGCATGAAACTTTATATGGTTGTTTCCTATGATTTTATGATGTTATTGATGCAAATTTTTATTGTTTACTCGAATTTAACATGAATTTCCATTTTTGCACTATCTGTTTGTAACTGTTGCATATAGTGCATCATTATGGGCAATTTGGAAATTTTGCATAGTATTTTGTTAAATTCTATTTTTGGCATAACTTTTGAACTATTTATCAAAATTGGATAAATGTTATATGTGTTTGGGGTAGAAAAATCCATTCTATTAGACATTACATACCACCTCTGAAACCTCCCTCCTCAAAACCAAAAAACGCTTTTTTGCATTTCTTTTCTAGTTTTGAAATTTTATTTTGAATTTGTCTTGAATTGTTCTTGTTCAATTAAATCAGTTAGGCTTTGAATTTTGGATAAAACTTTTTGTGGTTGTTTCCTATGAATTTTGGATGTTATTGACACACAGATTTTGATGTTTAGAGAATTTTAACATGAATTTCCAATTCTACCCCACGTGGTTGTTATTGTTGCATGTAGTGCATGAAAAGGGGAAATTTGGCATGCATTTTTTTGTTGTTGTTTCCTATGACTTTAGAATGTTTTGATGGAAAGATTTTGTGGTTTACTCAAATTTAACATGAATTCCCTTTTCTGCCCGATGTGGTTTTTACTTTTGCTTGTAGTGCATGACTAGGGGAACTTCGGGCTTGAAACTTTTTATGGTAGTTTACTATGATTTTAGGATGTTATTGATGCAAAGTGTTTGTTGTTTACTCAAATTTAAAATGAATTTTCATTTTTGTTGCTTGAAACTTTTTGTGGTTGTCAACTATGACTTTAGGATGTTATTCATGCAATACTTTGGTTGTCTATTCAAATATAACATGAATTTCCAATTATATTGTGTGTGGTTGTTACTATCGCATGTATTGCATGACTAGGTGAAATTCGGGATTGAAACATTTTGTGGTTGCTTGCTATGATTTTAGGATGTTATTGTTGCTTAGTTTTGGTTATTTAGTCAAATTTAACATGAATTTCCATTTCTCCCATGTCTGGTTGTTATTGTTGCATGTAGTGCATCACTATGGGATATTCTGGCTCTCTACGTGGTACTTTGACAATTTCTATATTTGGCATATCTTTTGAACTATTTATCAGAATTGGACAAATTTTATATTCATTTGTGGTAGAAAAATACATTCTATCAGACTTTACATACTATGTCTACAAACTTCCTCCTAATTATTAAAAGAAAACCTAATTTTCTATTTCTTTTCTATTTTTGAAGTTTTATTTTGAGTTTTTCTTCAATTTTTCTTGTTCAATTTAATTAGTTGGGCTTTGAATTTTGGCTTGAAACTTTTTGTGGTTGTATCCTATGATTTTAGGATGTTATTGATGCAATGTATTCTTTGTTTACTCAAATTTAACTTTTTGTGGTTGTATCCTATTTGCTTGTTACTGTTGCATGTAGAGATGTATAGTACTAGAGGAAATTCAGGATCTTTGCACAACATTTTGATGAATTATATTTTTGGCATAACTTTTGAATTTTTATCAGAATTGCCAAATTATATATGGATTTGGGGTAAAAAAATCCATTATAAATGACGCTTCATACTATATCTTAAAATTCCCACCTGAAAAATCCAAATAAAAAACTTGTTTTCCTTTTCTTTCTATTTTTGATGTTTTATTTTGAATTTATCATGAATTTTTCTTATTTAGTTCAAACATTCAGGCTTTGAATCTTTGCTTGAAACTTTTTGTGGTTGTATCCTATGATTTTAGGATGTTATTGATGCAATGTTTTGGTTGTTTACTCAAATTTAACATGAATTTCCAATTATGCTATGTATGGTAGTTACCGCCACATGTAGTTATGAATAAGGGAAATTTGGGATTGAAACATTATGTGGTTGCCTTCTATGATTTTAGGATTTTATTGTAGTTAAGTTTTGGTTGTTTACTAAAATTTAACACGAATTTGCATTTCTGCCCTATCTGGTTGTAATTGTTGCATGTAGTGCATCACTATGGGAAATTTGGGCTCTGTGCATAGTATTTTGACAAATTCTATTTTTGGCATACATTTTGAACTGTTTATCAGAATTTGAAATATTTAATATGCATTTGGGGTAGAAAAATCCATTCTATCCAGAAAAACTTGTTTTCCATTTCTTTTCTATTTTTTAAGTTTTATTTTGAATTTGTCTTGTTCAGTTAAATTACATAGGCTTTGAATTTTATCTTGAAACATTTTGTGGTTGGTTCTTGTGATTTTAGCATGTTATTAATGATAAGGTTTGGTTGTTTACTCAACTTTAAAAAGAATTTCCAATTTTGCACTATATGTTTGTTACTGTTGCATGTAATGCATGAGAAGGGTAAATTTCGGCTTGAAACTTTTTCTGGTTGTTTACCATTATTTTCAGGTGTTATTGATGCAAAGATTTGGTTTTTTACTCAAATTTTACATGAATTTCCATTTTTGACCTATCTTGTTTTAGTTGATGCTACATGTAGTGCAACACAAGGAGAAATTTGGGTTCTTTGTAAAGTATTTTTAATAATTCTATTTTTGACATAAATTTTGAACAATTTATCAGAATTGGGTAAATTTTATATGCATTTGATTTATAAAAATCCATTCTATCAAACTTTTCATACTACGTCTAAAAACTCCTGCTTGAAAATCCAAAAAAATCCATTTCCCATTTATTTTTATTTTAAATGTTTTAATTTGAATTTGTCTTGTTCAGTTAAATCAGTTATGCTTTGAATTTCGGTCTGAAACTTTTCGTGGTTGTTTCCTATGATTGTAGGATTTTATTGATGCAAAGTTTTGGTTGTGTACTCAAATGTAACATGAATTTTGAATTCTGCATTTTGTGGTTGTTACTGTTGCATGTAGTGAATGACTATGGGAATTTCGGGCTTGAAACTTTTTGTGGTTTTGTCCTCTTATTTTAGGATGTTATTGATGTAATGTTTTGGCTATTTACTTAAATCTAACATGAATTTCCATATTTTTGTCCTGTCTGGTTGTCACTATTTCATGTAGTGTAATACTAGGGGAAAGTCGGGCACTTTTGATAAATTCTATTTGACAAACTTTATATGCTTTTTGGGTTGAAAAATCCCTTCTATCAGACTTTTCACAGTACGTCTAAAAATTATCCTGAAAATTCAAAAAAACCCATTTTTCCATTTATTTTCTATTTTTGGAGTTTTATTTTGAATTTGTCTTGAACTTTTCTTGTTCACTTAAATCATTTAGGCCTTGAAGTTTGGCTTGAAATTTTTTGTGGTTATCTTTCTATGATTTTAGGATGTTATTGATGCAAAGTTTTATTTGTTTACACAAATTTAACATGATTTTCCAATTCCGCCCTGTGCAGTTTTTGCTGTTGCATGTAGTCGTGACTAGGGGAAATTCGGGCTTTAAGCATTTTGTAGTTATTGGCTATGATTTTTGGATGTTATTGATGCCAAGTTTTGGTTATTTTCTTAAATTTAAAATCAATTATCATTTCTTTCCTATATGCTTGTTATTATTGCGTGTAGTGTAGCTCTTGGGCTCTTTGCTTAATATTTAGAAAAAATTCTATATCTAGCATATTTTTTGAATTGTTTCTAAGAATTTGAAATAATGTATATTTTTTTGAGTTAGAATAATCCATTCTATTCGAATGTTCACTATAATTCTAATAACTCCTTCTTGTTAATAAAAAAAAACGCTTTTTTCATTTCTTTTCCATTTTTGATGTTTGATTTTGAATTTGTCTTGAATTTTTCTTTTTCAGTTAAATCAGTTAGGCTTTAAATTTTGGTTGAATTTTTTTGTTGTTGTCTCCTATAATTTTAGGATGTTATTGATGCAATGTTTTGGTTGTTTACTCAAATTTAACACGAATTTCCAATTCTATCCTATGTGGTTGTTGCTGTTGCATGTAGTGCATGACTCGGGAAAATTCAGGTTTGAAACTTTTTGTGGTTGTTTCCCATGATTTGAGGATGTTATTGATGAAATATTTTGGTTGTTTACTCAAATTTAAAATGAATTACCATTTATACCCTGTCTGGTTGTTACTGTTGCATGTAGTGTAATACAAGGCGAAATTTGGGGTCTTTGCATAATATTTTGATTAATTATATTTTTGGCATAACTTTTGAACTATTTATCCAATATTCACAAGTTTTAGCAATTTTATATGCATTGGGGGTAGAAACTCTTTCAGAATTTTCTCACTTCATCTGAAAAGTCCTTCATGAAAATCCAAAAAAACACTTTTTTCCATTTCTTTTCTATTTTTGAATATTTATTTTGAATTTGTCTTGAATTTGTCTTGATTAGTTAAATAAGTTAGACTTTGAATTTTGGCCTGAAACATTTTGTGGTTGTTTCCTATGATTATAGAATGTTATTTATTTGATGTTTTGTTTATTTACTCAAATTTGACATGAATTTCCAATTCCGCCTAGTGCGGTTATTTATTGTTGCATGTATTGAATAACTAGGGGAAATTCGGGCTTGAAGCTTTTTTTGGTTGTTTGCTATGATATTAGGACATTATTGATGCAAACTTTTGCTGGTTTACTTAAATTTAACATGAATTTTCATCTTTGGGATCTTTGCCTAGTATTTTGATAAATTCCATTTTTGGCATAACTTTCGAATTTTTTTCTCCAGAATTCGACGTATTTATATGCATTTGGGTTAGAAAATTCCATTCTATCAGACGTTTTACACTATGTTTGAAAAATTCCACCTGAAAATCCAAATAAATACATTTTTGTTCATTTCTTTTCTATTTTTGAAGTTTATTTTTTATTTTTTCCTGTCCATTTAAATTAGTTAGGCTTTGAATTTTAGGAAGGCATAATTAAAGGGAATGATAATTGTTAGGTATCAATGGCTAAAATACACCTAGAAGGGGGGTTGAATAGGTGTAGCGGTCAAAGTATCCGCTTTTCGCAAACAACTTATAATGCTGAAAAACCCCCAATTTAATCGATTAACACAGAAAGAATAATCGATTAACTACAACTTTTTAATCGATTAAAACAACTCAGATCGCACAAACAGTTTCAGTTTCTTGTACGACAAGCAACTGAGATCGAAGCAAATATACAGAGCTAACAGATATATCAGAGTTACAACAGTACAGTATAGAAACAGATTATTACAGCCAATACAACTATACAAAGTAATCGATTAAAGCAATAAAGAGAGTAGGGAAAGAAAAGCGTGCAACAAGGTTTTTATCCTGGTTCGTTTGCAGGTCCACTTGCAAACTACATCCAGGCCCCCCGTCTAATCTGGGAGATTTTTCGTCACTATAATCGAAATAACATTTTACAAACAATTCTTTCAATTACAACACTTAGACACTTTCTTGAAAACTAAAGAACCTTATCCCTTGGTTTGACTCACTTCCTACCGCCCAAGAAAACCTTTCTTGTGGTGTAGCCCCAGCCAAGAACCTATTCTCTCTATCAATATTTCTAAGCTAATGAAGACGCAATTCAATCTCATTCGTGGTAAGACACCTAGAGATTCCCAATATTACAACACTTTTACAACAAGAATATAGAGTAATCTAAAGAACTTACAATGCTCAAATTAAAACAATGAACACCTTACTCTACAACTCTAACACATGTCTCATATAAAATGATAATGCATGAGTTCAAAACAAATTTTACAGAATATGAAATTTTTCCGAAAACATCAAGAAATGCATGAACATATGAGATGAAATGATGAGAGACTAAACATGTAATGCCTCTCAATCCTAAAGCATAGAATTCTCTCTTCTCTAATCTCACAAATGCAATGTCATGTAGAAGCAATTAACACAAAAATATGCTCCAACTCTCTTAAAATCTAACATGCAAGAAGAAGCTTGAGTTCTGAAAACGCAGCTTATAAAGAAACCATTCTGCAACCCAGTTAATCGATTAAATTCTTGGTTAATCGATTAACGAGATACAAAATTGTAACTGATTCGGCTTTCCAAGTTTTCTGTTCCAACTGCATTTCAAAAACTTACATTAATCGATTAAAACTCACCTTAATTGATTAACTGCATATTTCTATGTATATTTTTAAATTGCAATACTCAAATACGTTATGCACTTAACTTATACATGTTCAACACTAAGTTTATGCCTAGGATGCACAGATAACATGTATATATATGATGCATGAACATATTATGAATGTCATATCTCAAAATAAAATGATTTAATGTATTATGTATATGAGACATGTATTCAGTTTACCTAAGCCTTAGACTCAACCTAAACTAATTGCTAGTCTGAGTCTAATACCAATCTTGAGGCTTAAGCACGTTGATTTGTTGATGATCTTCAAACTCTTATGAAACTGAAATTGTCCTCATCAAAACACATAGTGGGCAAGCTTTCCAAAGTGCTCCTCTTGATATGCGCACTTTCAATAATAAAATCATATGAACCTTTATGTAGTTTTTGACTTTTGTAAATCTTGAAATTTCTTCCTTGTCTTAGGTGGAAAAACTATATCTTTGGACAAGGTTAGATGAGTTATTTGTTTGGAAATATTAAAAATTATTGTTAGTATTTGAATATGTTTAAAGGTGATGATTTTAACATCAAAGGAACCTTTTATGTGTTTCGAAAAAAGTTTGTATTTTATTCTTGAAAGTGTATGATGTTGATGAGTTGTTGATGAAAATGTTTCATTTTTAGAAAGTATTATGTTTTAAAAGTGGTTTAGCATATTTTACTCTTTGATTTCCAAGTTAAAATAATAAAAAATTAGGAGGTGTTAAGATGTTCATAAAAAAATGTTGTATTTATTTTAGTTGACTTACTTTAAAGTGGTAAGAATAACTAAAAGATGTTTAGTGTAAAATATTAAATTAACAGTCATTCTTTTTCATGACTATGAAATTAACACTCACTAACCCTTGAGGTTTTTTCCTAAAAACTTAGGAGGTGCTAAGATGTTCATGAAAATTTGTTTTAGTAGTATACTTGAAATAATAAGATTTACCTAAAAGTCTTGACTTTATAAACTTAAAGTGTTATGAAGTCTTAGATGGTAAAATGAGTTAAAAATGTTGAATCTTAGTTAAGTGAACTTAATTTTAAATGGTAAGATTTACTTAAAAAATATTTATTTTGTTTAAATTGACTTACTTTTAAAATGATAAGTCTAGCTTAATGATCTTATTTTAAAAGGCTAGTTTTAGTAAAAATATTTAATGACAAAAAAATAAGATTTATGAACTATCAGAAAAATGTAATAAACTGGGAATACATGTCTAGAAAGGTTCTGTCTAAGGAAAGACTTGGTATTTAAGGGTGTCTTTACGACCCACCTCTCTTTCCTGGGAACTAGCCTGGTGTATATCCACGGATTACGACATAATTCTGGTATAAGTTTTATTGAAAATCTTACTTTAAAAAGTGTTATTTGATTGTAAGACTTTCAATGACAAATGATGATTCAAGGATATTCAACCTTGAATCGGATGGACGAAAGCAATTAAATTCAGTTCAAATCGGATGTTTTATCTTCACGTAAAAAGTTATTTTGTAAGTATAATAATTATCGTCAGTTAACTAATTAACGTTATTTTGGCGTAATGAAGAGTTCGAGAGGAGATCGGATCAAGTAAGCTCACCTGCAAACATAGAACCTAGCGACTCGACACACTGAGGTGAGGGAGAAAACATCGTGACATAGTGGTGTTCGAATATGCATCAGGACCTCCAAACTCCCTCACAAGTTTGGAGTTGCCTTGGGTACAATTTATGTTATGTTTATATATGCAAATACCATGTTTACTCTTGAATTATAATGTTTGAATGATTATTATGGGAATGATATGTATGTGATAATTGTTAAATTCAAGGTTTAAAAACATGTGATATAAATGAGAAATATTTTCCTTGAGAAAAGTAATTAAAATGATATTCAGGCTCTTCTCGCTTGAGCGAGACAGCTCTCGCTTGAGCGAGAACTGTCTAGAGAAAATGAGTGTTTTAGCTCGAGGCGAGACAGCTCTCGCTTGAGCTACGAGTGTTTTAGCTCGGGGCGAAACAAATCTCGCTTGAGCTAAAATAGGCACCAAGAGAAATGATTGTTTTCTCGCTTAAGCGAGACATCACTCGCTTAAGCCACAAATGCCTCAAAAATGGATGAGCCCTCGCTTGAGCGAGACAGCTCTCGCTTGAGCGAGAGGGCTCCATATAGACATGAATTCTTTTTAAGTCATCTGAACAATAACTCTCATATATACAAGAGCCTAATGGCATGCTTTCCATCAAGAAGTTGTAAAGGTAAATAACTATTTGAAATTCTTGAAATTAATAAAAGTAAGAAATTGCTTTGTTAAAGGCGAGGCCCGACGGTTTGATATTATGCCCACGCAGCGTGATCATTTGACCATAAGAGGCTTGGCTAGAGGAGTGGTCCCGAATGGTTCAGCGATGGTTCGCAGTGGTGCTAAGAAGTATTATGTTGTGACCATGCAGCGAGATCGTTTGACCGTAAGAGGCTTGTCTTGAGAGTCGTCCAGGATAATTCAGCGATGGTTCGTAGGGGTGTCGAAATTATTCTCTTTTTTTTATATGTTAAGATCGGGACCCACTAGAAGCGCTCCCGATGGGAGATGTCTTAGGATGGGCACATTGCTAGAAAAGATGGATTAAAAGAAATAATTTGCTAATTTCGGTAGGGTGCATATCCATGGTAAAAAATGAAGTAGTGGAGAGGAAATGTACGGGAGACAAATAAACCCCAAGATGTTGAGAAGGATGGCGTTGAAGGCGGTGATTCGTCAGCAAAGTCTTGAGGGAGAGTCTAGGTGAGACGAGCCCCATGTATTCCTGGATGAGGTATTCTGTTGGACCGGACAGTGCTCACAAAGCAAACTAGACGATCTCTGACAACCCATCTTTGCAATCAGGATCGATGAGAGGGATGCCTAGAAAGTGTCTGATACGAAACCGTCCTGAAATGGACAGTTCCGTTGGAACAGATCAATCATATATCCTTGCTAGGAATAATTTTGGTGCGATCAAATCGACTTGTTATGGGAACTGTACTCTCGGTTATTTCCGAATAGTTATATGGCGGATAAAGGAGTAAGGATGGTGGACTCATGCATCACATTGCATACATGATATTCTTCAATATTGATTCTAAATTCTCGAGTTTTATACTTCATTCATCATTATTATATGCTTCTATGATTACATCATATATTTGTACTCGTGTGTTGTCTTGGTCTATTATTTCGTGTAATTCCACGACGTCGATGACAAGTTTTTCATAGATGTTTTACTCCCTCTCTTTTCTTCTGGTGTATTTGTACGCATGTTCAGATGGACCTATCAACACTGATCCGAGGTTATCGCTTCACTATGCCCTAAGAGGGGACATGGAGTGTTGAGGGTAATCGACACACTTACATAGGTCCTTGCGACCTGGAGCTAGATTGGGTATGCAATGGCTCAGTTCTGCATCTTGCACCTTACTACGCAGTTCGGAAAGCATCATTCACTTTGCCCGACCGAAGACCTGCAACCGCCGGACTTTCTCTACCGGCTGAAGCTCGAGGCGTACCAGAAGTTGTTAGGACCTGGCCCCAATCAAGATTCTCATCATCAGGATCGGTACCAAGAGAGATAGACGAGGTCATGCCAAGGGAGTACACCCTGGACCCCTCGGTGGATTGGGGAGCACATGAAGTGGAGGAGGAGGAAGACAACGATGACTGTGTAGAGCTTATCTGCATAGAAGATTCAGTTGAGGTCATCGAGATCTCTTCTAACTCGGAGGTGGAGGAAGACCCTAGCGAGGTTTCTAGTGCACCTCCGGTTTACGAAGTTTCACTTTTGTTTTGTTGTGATAGGAACCTACGTAAGGTACTTTTTGTAATGCCAACGCCCCGACATTATTTTCTTTATATTTTCAGTTTTTTTATATGTGGCAATTGAAAGTGCGCATGTCAAGAGGAGCACTTTGGAAAGCTTTCTCACTATGTGTTTAGTTTTAATGAGGACAACTTGTGATTATAAGAGCTTGAAGATCATCAACAAATCAACATGCTTAATTCTCAAATTTCAATTTTTAGAGAGTTAGAGCATATTTCGTGTTAATTGTTGCATCTATAAGACATTGCATTTGTGAGATTAGAAAAGAGAGAATTCTATGCTTTAGGATTGAGAGGCGTTTCATGTTTAATTTCTCATCATTTCACCTCACATGTTCATGCATTCATTGATGTTTTTGTGAAGATTTTGTATTCTGTAAAATCTATTTTCAACTAATACATTTTTATGTTATATGAGACTTGTGTTAGAGTTTTAGAGTAAGATCTTAATTGTCTATTTTGAGCATCATAATTGCTTTAGATTA
>NC_032027.1:6852660-6852899 GCF_001865875.1 Lupinus angustifolius
TTTAGTTTCAAGTGAATGTCTAAATGTTGTAATTGGAAGAATTGCTTGTAAAACATTATTTCAATTATAGTGAAGAAAAATCTCCCAGATCAGCCGGGAGGCCTGGATGTAGTTTGCAAGTGGACACGCAAACAAACCAGGATAAAAATCGTGTTGCACGATTTCTCTCTCTCTCTCTCTCTCTTTATTTCTTTCGTCGATTACTTTGTATAGTTGTTTTAATTGCTATATTCTGTTTC
>NC_032027.1:6852999-6854661 GCF_001865875.1 Lupinus angustifolius
CGATTAAAGTGATTATGTTAATCGATTATTTCTATACTGTTAATCGATTAGTCTGGGGTTATTTCAGCATTAATTGTTGTTTTCGAAAAGCGGATACTCTGAGCGCAACACCTATTCACCCCCCCCTTCTAGATGTATTTTAGGCACTGATACCTAACAATTTGGATTTGGGTTTGGATTAGGATTAGGATTAGGATTAGGATTAGGATTAGCATTAGGATTAGATTAAGATTAGGATCAGGATCAGGATCAGGATCAGGATCAGGATTAGGATTAGGATTAGGGTTAGGATTAGGATTAGGATTAGGATTAGGATTAGGCTTAGGATTAGGATTAAGATTAGGATTAGGATTAGCATTAGTAGTAGGATTAGGATTGGGATTAGGATTTGGATTAGAATTAGGATTAGGATTGGGATTAGGACTATGATTAGGGTTAAGATTAGGATTAGGTTTAGGTTTAGGATTAGGATTTGGATTTGGATTAGGATTAGGATTAGGATTAGGAGGATTAGGATTAGGTTTAGGATTAGGATTTGGCATTGGATTAGGATTAGGATTAGGAGGATTAGGATTAGGATAAGGATTAGGATAAGGATTAGGATTAGGATTAGGATTAGGATGAGGATTAGGATCAGGATCAGTATCAGCATCAGGATCAGGATCAGGATCAGGATCAGGATCAGGATCAGGATCAGGATCAGGATCAGGATCAGGATCAGGGTCAAGATCAGGATCAGGATCAGGATCAGGATCAGGATCATGATCATGATTAGGATTAGGATTAGGATTAGGATTAACATTAGGATTAGATTAAGATTAGGATTAGGATTAGGATTAGGAATATGATTAGGATTAGGATTAGGATTAGGATAGCGAATAAGGTTAGGAATAGGGTTAGGATTAGGAATATGATTAGGATAAGCATTAGCAGTACGATTAAGACTAGGAGTAGGATTAGGATTAGGATTTGGATTCGGATTTGGGTTAGGATTAGGATTAGGATTAGGATTAGGATTAGGATTAGGATTAGGATTAGGGTTAGGATTAGGATTAGGATTAGGATTAGGAGGATTAGGATTAGGATTAGGATTAGGATTAGGATTATTATTATGATTATGATTATGATTAGGGTTAGGATTAGGGTTAGGATTAGGATTAGGAGGATTAGGAGTAGGATTAAGATTAGGATTAGGATTAGGATGAGGATTAGGATCAAGATCGGGATCAGGATCAGGATCAAGATCAGGATCAGGATCAGGATCAGGATCAGGGTCAAGATCAGGATCAGGATCAGGATCAGGATTAGGATTAGAATTAGGATTAGGATTAGGATTAGCATTAGGATTTGATTAGGATTAGGATTAGGATTAGGATTAGGATTAGGATTAGGATTTGGATTAGGATTAGGAATTGGGTTAGGAATAGGGTTAGGATTAGGAATAGGATTACGATTAGCATTAGCAGTAGGATTAAGAGAAGTATTAGGATTTGGATTTGGATTTGGATTTGGGTTAGGATTACGATTAGGATTAGGATAAGGAATAGGATTAGGATTAGGATTAGGATTAGGATTAGGATTAGGATTAGGATTAGGATTAGATTAGGATTAGGATTAGGATTAGGATTAGGATTAGGATTAGGATTAGGATTAGGATTAGGA
>NC_032027.1:6854761-6855784 GCF_001865875.1 Lupinus angustifolius
CATCCTATCCTCATCCTCATCCTATCCACGTCCTCATCCTCTTCCTCATCCTTATCCTATCGTGGTCCTCATCCTCATCGTATCCTCATCCTAATCCTCATCCTCTTCCTCATTCTACTCTCGTCCTCATCTTCACCCTCATCCTATCCTCATCCTCATCCTCGTCCTCATCCTAATCCTCATTCTATCCTTATCCTCATCCTCCTCCTCATGCTCATCCTCATCCTCATCCTATCCTCGTAGTCATCCTAACCTCATCCTCATCCCCCTCCTCATCCTACCCTCCTCTTCATCCTCATCCTGTCTTCGTCCTCATCCTCATCCTATCCTCATCCTCATCCTCATCCTCACCCTATCCTTATCTTCATCCCCATCCGTCATCCTATCCACCTCCCCATCCCCATCCTATCCTCATCCTCATCCTATCCTCATCATCATCCTCATCCTCATGCTCGTCCTATCCTCCTCCCCATCCTCATCCTATCATCATCCTCATCCTATCCTCGTCGCCATCGTAACCTCATCCTCATCGTCACCCCGCTCCTCATCCTACCCTCCTCTTCTTCCTCATCCTCTTCCTCATCCTATCTTCATCTTCATCCTCATCCTATCCTCATCCTCATCCTATCCTCATCATCATCCCCATCCTCATCCCCATCCGTCATCCTATCCTAATCGTCATCCTATCCTAATCGTCATCCTCATCCTAAACTGTATCCTCATCCTCATCCTATCCACCTCCTCATGCCCATCCAATCCTCATCCTCATCCTCATCCTATCCTCATCATCATCCTCACCCTCATCGTATCCTCCTCCTCATCCTCATCCTATCCTCTTCCTCATCCTCATCCTCATCCCCATCCTCATCCTACCCTCCTCTTCATCCTCATCGTCATCCTATCCTCATCCTCATCCTCATCCTATCCTAGTCATTATCCTATCCTCATCCCCCTCCTCATCATCCTCTTCCTCATCCTATCGTCGTCCTCATCCTCATCCCCATCCTCATCCCCATCCTCATC
>NC_032027.1:6855884-6858789 GCF_001865875.1 Lupinus angustifolius
CCTCATCCTCTTCCTCTTCCTCATCCTCATCCTCATCCTCCTCCTATCATTGTCCTCATCCTCTTCATCATCCTATCCTCATCCTCATCCTCCTCCTCTTGCTCATCCTATCCTCGTCCTCATCCTCATTCTATCCTCGTCCTCATCTTCACCCTCATCCAATCCTCATCTTCATCCTCATCCTCATCCTCATCCTATCCTCATCCTCATCCTCATCCTTATGCTCATCCTATCCTCCTCCTCCTCCTCTTCCTATCCTCATCCTATCCTCATCCTCATCCTATCCTCATCATCATTCTCATCCTCATCCTATCCTCGTCGTCATCTTAACCTCACCCTCCTCCTCATCCTAACCTCCTCTTCATCCTGATCCTATTCCTCATCCTTATCCTCATCCTCATCCTCCTACTCATCCTCATCCTCCTACTCATCGTCATCCTCATCCAATCCTCCTACTCATCCTCATCCTCATCCTATCCTCATCCTCCTCCTCCACCACCTCATCCTCATCCTCATCCTATCCTTATCCTATCCACATCCTCATCCTCATCCTCATCCAATCCTATCCCCATCCTATCCTCATCCTCGTCTTCATCCTCGTCCTCTCTATGTCCTCATCCTGATCCTCATCCTATCCTCATTCTATCCTCGTCCTCATCCTCACCCTCATCCTCACCCTCATCCTATCCTCATCCTATTCCTATCCTCTTTCTCATCCTACCCTCATCTTCATCCCCATCCTCTTTGTCATCCCATCCTCGTCCTCATCCTCTTCCTCATCCCATCGTCGTCCTCATCCTTATCTTATCCTCATCCTCCTCCTTATCCTCATCCTAATCCTCCTCCTCATCCTATCCTCATCCTCATCCCCAACCTCATCATATCCTAATCCTCTTCCTTATCCTCATCCTTTCCTCATCCTCTTCATCATCCTATCCTCGTCCTCATCCTCATCATATCCTCATCCTCATCATATCCTCCTCCTCAATCTCATCATATCCTCATCGTCATCCTCATCTTCATCCTACTCCTCATCCTATCCTCATCCCCATCCTCATCCTCTTCCTCATCATATCCTCGTCCTCATCCTCATCCTATCCATGTCCTCATCCTCATCCTCATCCTCATCCTCATCCTCATCCTCATCATATCCTCATCCTAATCCTCATCCTCTTCCTCATTCTATCCTCGTCTTCATCCTCACCCTCATCCTATCCTCATCCTCATCCTCATCCTATCCTCATCGTCATCCTAACCACATCCTCATCCTCATCCCCCTCCTCATCCTACCCTCCTCTTCATCCTTATCTTCTTCCTCATTCTATCTTCGTCCTCATCCTTATCCTATCCTCATCCTATCCTCATCTTCATCCCCATCCGTCATCCTACCCTAATCCTTATCCTCATCCGCATCCTAAACCTTATCATCATCCTCATCCTATCCACCTCCACAAATCCTCATCCTCACCCTCACCCTCATCCACTTCATCATCCTATCCTCCTCCTCATCCTCATCATATCCTCATCCTCATCCTCGTCGTATCCTCATCCTCATCCTATCCTCGTCATCATCCTATCCTCATCCCCATCCTCATCCTACCCTCATCTTCATCCTCATCTTATCGTCGTGCTCATCCTCATCCTCATCCTATCCTCATCCTCATCCTCATCCTCATCGTATCCACCTCCTCATCCCCATCCTATCCTCATCCTCATCCTCATCCTCATCCTATCCTCATCCTATCCTCATCCTAATCCTCATCCTCATCCTATCCTCATCCTCCTGCACCTCCTCATCCTCATCCTATCCTCATGGTGTCCATATCCTCATTCTATCCTCATCCTCATCCTCATCCTCATCCTATCCACATCCTCATCTTCATCCTCCTCCACATCCTATCCTCATCCTACCCTCCTCTTCATCCTCATCCTCTTCCTCGTCCTATCTTTCATCCTCATACTCATCCTAGTCGTATCCTCATGGTGTCCTCATCCTATCCTCGTCCTCATCCTATCCTCATCCTCATCCCCATCCTCATCCTACCCTCCTCTTTATCCTCATCCTCATCCTTATCCTCATCCTCATTGTCATCCTCATCCTCATCCTCATCCTCATCCTCATCCTCGTCGTATCCTCATGGTGTCCTCATCCTCATTCTATCCTCGTCCTTATCCTCACCCTCAACCTATCCTCATCCTCGTCCTCATCCTATCCTCATCCTCAACTTCATCATATCCTCCTACTCATGCTCATCCTATTCCCATCCTCATCCTCATCCCCATCCTCATCCTATCCTAATCCTCTTCCTTATCCTCATCCTTTCCTCTTCCTCTTCATCATCCTATCCCCGTCCTCATCCTCATCATATCCTCATCCTCATCCTCATACTATCCTCCTCCTCAAACTGATCTTATCCTCATCCTCATCCTCATCCAATCCTCCTCCTGCTCCTCATCCTATCCTCAACCTCATCCTCCTCCTCCACCTCATCCTATCCGAATCCTCATCCTCCTCCTCCTCCTCCTCCTATCACAATCCTCACCCTCCTCCTCATCCTCATCCTCATCCTCATCCTATCCTCATGCTGTCCTCATCCTCATTCTATCGTCGTCCGTATCCTCACCCTCATCCTATCCTCATCCTCATCCTAATCCTCATCCCCATCCTCATCCTCATCCTCCTCCTCATCCTCCTCCTCATCCTCATCCTCTTCCTATCCATGTCCTCATCCTCATCCTCATCGTATCCTCATTCTATCCTCGTCCTCATCCTCACCCTCATCCTATCCTCATCCTATCCTCATCCTTTTCCGATCCTCATCCTCATCCTATCCACATCCTCCTCCTCCTCGTCCTCTTCCTCTTCATCCTATCCTCATCCTCATCCTCATCCACATCCTCATCC
>NC_032027.1:6858889-6859818 GCF_001865875.1 Lupinus angustifolius
TCATCCTATCCTCATCCTCATCCTCCTTCTCCTCCTCCTCATCATCCTCATCCTCATCCTATCCTGATCTTATCCTCATCCTCATCCTATCCTCATCGTCATCCTCATCCTCTTCCTCATCCTCATCCTCATCCTCATCCTCATCCTCATCCTCGTCCTCATCCTCATGGTGTCCTCATCCTCATTATATCCTCATCCTCGTCCTCATCCTCACCCTCAACCTATCGTCATCCTCGTCCTCATCCTCGTCCTCATCCTATCCTCATCCTCAACTTCATCCTGTCCTCCTACTCATGCTCATCCTATTCTCATCCTCATCCTCATCCTCATCCACGTCGTATCCTCATGGGGTCCTCATCCTCATTCTATCCTCGTCCTTATCCTCTCCCTCAACCTATCCTCATCCTCGTCCTCATCCTCGTCCTCATCCTATCCTCATCCTCAACTTCATCCTTTCCTCCTACTCATGCTCATCCTATTCTCATCTTATCCTCATGTTGTCCTCATCCTCATTCTATCCTCATCCTTATCCTCACCCTCATCCTATCCTCATCCTCATCCTGATCCCCATCCTCATCCTCATCCTCCTCCTCATCTTCCTCCTCATCCTCCTCCTCATCCTCATCCTCTTCCTATCCATGTCCTCATCCTCATCCTCATCATATCCTCATTCTATTGTCGTCCTCATCCTCACCCTCATCCTATCCTCATCCTTTTCCTATCCTCATCCTCATCCTATACTCATCCTCCTCCTCCTCGTCCTCTTCCTCCTCATCCTCAATCTCATCCTCATCCTCATCGTCATCCTTATCCACATCCGCATCCTCATCCTCATCCTCATCCTCATCCCCATCCTCATCCTCGTCCTCGTCCTCATCCTCATCCTCATCCTCATCCTCATCCTCATCCTCATCCTCATCATTCTATCC
>NC_032027.1:6859918-6860415 GCF_001865875.1 Lupinus angustifolius
ATCCTCGTCCTCATCCTCACCCTCATCCTATCCTCATCCTCATCCTATCCTCGTCCACTTCCTGATCCTATTTTCGTCCTCATCCTCATTCTCTCCTCATCCTCATCGTCATCCTATCCTCATCCTCATCATATCCTCATCCTCCTCCTCCTCCTCCTCCTACTCCTCATCCTATCCTCATCTTCATCCTCCTCCTCCTCCTCCTCATCATACCCTCATCCTCAACCTCATCCTCATCCTCATCTTATCCTCATCCGTCTCCTCCTCATCCTCCTCCTCCTCCACCTCATCCTATCCACATACTCATCCTCCTCCTCCTCATCCTATCCTCATCCTCATCCTCTTCTTGATGCTATCATCGTCCTCATTCTCACCCTCATCTTATCCTCATCCTCATCCTGTCCTCCTACTCATCCTCATCCTCATCCTCATCCTATCCTCATCCTCATCGTCCTCCTCCTCCTCCTCCTCCTCCTCCTCCTTATCCTCATCCTGAT
>NC_032027.1:6860515-6861527 GCF_001865875.1 Lupinus angustifolius
CTTCATCCTCATCCTCTTCCTCATCCTATCTTCATGTTCATCCTCATCCTATCCTCATCCTCATCCTCATCCTATCCTCATCATCATCCTCATCCTCATGCTCGTCCTATCCTCCTCCCCATCCTCATCCTATCATCATCCTCATACTCATCCTCATCCTATCCTCGTCGTCATCCTAACCTCATCCTTATCATCACCCCCCTCCTCTTCATCCTCATCCTCTTCCTCATCCTATCTTCATGTTCATCCTCATCCTATCCTCATCCTCATCCTCATCCTATCCTCATCATCATCCTCATCCTCATGCTCGTCCTATCCTCCTCCCCATCCTCATCCTATCATCATCCTCATACTCATCCTCATCCTATCCTCGTCGTCATCCTAACCTCATCCTTATCATCACCCCCCTCCTCTTCATCCTCATCCTCTTCCTCATCCTATCTTCATGTTCATCCTCATCCTATCCTCATCCTCATCCTCATCCTATCCTCATCATCATCCCCATCCTCATCCCCATCCGTCATCCTATCCTAATCGTCATCCTCATCCTAAACTGTATCCTTATCCTCATCCTCATCCTATCCACCTCCTCATCCCCATCCAATCCTCATCCTCATCCTATCCTCATCATCACCCTCACCCTCATCCTATCCTCCTCCTCATCCTCATCCTATCCTCTTCCTCATCCTCATCCTCATCCCCATCCTCATCCTACCCTCCTCTTCATCCTCATCGTCATCCTATCCTCATCCTCATCCACCTCCTCCTCCTCCACATTATCCTATCCTCATCCCCCTCCTCATCCTACCCTCCTCATCATCCTCTTCCTCATCCTATTGTCGTCCTCATCCCCATCTTCTTCCTCATCCCATCCTCGTCCTCATCCCATCCTCGTCCTCATCCTTATCCTATCCTCATCCTCTTCCTTATCCTCATCCTCATCCTCCTCCTCCTCCTCCTCATCCTATCCTCATCCTCATCCCCATCCTCATCCTATCCTAATCCTCATCCT
>NC_032027.1:6861627-6863039 GCF_001865875.1 Lupinus angustifolius
TCCTATCCTCATCCTCATCCTCATCCTCCTTCTCCTCATCCTATCCGCATCCTCATCCTCGTCCACCTCCTCATCCTCATCCTATCCTCATCCTCATCCAATGCTAATCCTCATCCTATCCTCATCATCATCCTCGTATCCTTATCCTCATGCTCCTCCTCCTCCTTATCCTCATCCTTATCCCCATCCTCTATCTCATCCTATCCTCATCCTATGCATGTCCTCATCCTCATTCTATCCTTATCCTCATCCTCATCCTATCCTTATCCTCATCCTCATACTCATCCTCATACTCATCCGCATCCTCACCCTCATCCTCATCCTATCGTCCTCCTCCTGCTCCTCATCTTATTGTCATCCTCATCCTATCCTCATCGTCTTTCTCATCCTCATCCTATCCTCATCCTCATCCTCATCTTCCTCCTCCTCATCCTATCCGCATCCTCATCCTCTTCCACCTTCTCATCCTCCTCCACCTCCTCATCCTCATCCTATCCTCATGGTGTCCACTTCCTCATTCTATCCTCATCCTCGTCCTCATCCTCATCCTCATCCTCATCCAATCCTCATCCTCCTCCTCCTCCTCTTCCTCCTCATCCTCATCCTCATCCTATCCTGATCTTATCCTCATCCTCATTCTCATCCAATCCTCATCCACATCCTATCCTCATTGTCATCCTCCTCATCCTCATCCTCCTCCTCCTCCTCCTCATCCTATCCTCATCCTCATCCTCTTCTTGATGCTATCATCGTCCTCATTCTCACCCTCATCTTATCCTCATCCTCATCCTGTCCTCCTACTCATCCTCATCCTCATCCTGTCCTCCTACTCATCCTCATCCTATCCTCATCCTCATTGTCCTCCTCCTCCTCCTCCTCCTTATCCTCATCCTCATCCTCCTCCTCCTCCTCCTCTTCAGCCTCCTCCTCCTTATCCTCATCCTCCTCCTCCTCCTTATCCTCATCCTCTATCTCATCCTATCCTCATCCTATGCATGTCCTCATCCTTATTCTATCCTTATCCTCATCCTCATCCTATCCTTATCCTCATCTTCATACTCATCCTCATACTCATCCGCATCCTCACCCTCATCCTCATCCTATCGTCCTCCTCCTGCTCCTCATCTTATCGTCATCCTCATCCTATCCTCATCGTCTTCCTCATCCTCATCCTCCTCCTCCTCATCCTATCTTCGTCCTCATGCTCATCCTATCCTCATCCTCATCCCCATCCTCATCATTTCCTAATACTCATCCTGATCCTCATCCTCATCCTCATCCACACCCTATCCTCATCCTCCTCATCTTCATCTTCCTCGTCCTCGTCCTCTTCCTCTTCCTCATCCTATCCTCATCCTCATCCTCATCCTCATCCTCATCCTCATCCTATCCTCATCCTCATCCTCATCCTC
>NC_032027.1:6863139-6864913 GCF_001865875.1 Lupinus angustifolius
ATCCTCATCCTCATCCTATCCTCGTCCTCATCCTCATCCCCATCCTCATCCTACACTCCTCTTCATCCTCATCCTCTGCCTCATCCTACACTCCTCTTCATCCTCATCCTCTGCCTCATCCTAACTTCGTCCTCATGCTCATCCTATCCTTATCCTCATCCCCATCCTCATCCTTTCCTCATCCTATCCTCATCCTCATCCTCTTCCTCATCCTCATCCTCTTCCTCATCCTCATCCTCTTCCTCATCCTCATCCTCTTCCTCATCCTCATCCTCTTCCTCATCCTCATCCTCTTCCTCATCCTCATCCTCTTCCTCATCCTCATCCTCTTCCTCATCCTCATCCTCTTCCTCATCCTCATCCTCTTCCTCATCCTCATCCTCTTCCTCATCCTCATCCTCTTCCTCATCCTCATCCTCTTCCTCATCCTCATCCTCTTCCTCATCCTCATCCTCTTCCTCATCCTCATCCTCTTCCTCATCCTCATCCTCTTCCTCATCCTCATCCTCTTCCTCATCCTCATCCTCTTCCTCATCCTCATCCTCTTCCTCATCCTCATCCTCTTCCTCATCCTCATCCTCTTCCTCATCCTCATCCTCTTCCTCATCCTCATCCTCTTCCTCATCCTCATCCTCTTCCTCATCCTCATCCTCTTCCTCATCCTCATCCTCTTCCTCATCCTCATCCTCTTCCTCATCCTCATCCTCTTCCTCATCCTCATCCTCTTCCTCATCCTCATCCTCTTCCTCATCCTCATCCTCTTCCTCATCCTCATCCTCTTCCTCATCCTCATCCTCTTCCTCATCCTCATCCTCTTCCTCATCCTCATCCTCTTCCTCATCCTCATCCTCTTCCTCATCCTCATCCTCTTCCTCATCCTCATCCTCTTCCTCATCCTCATCCTCTTCCTCATCCTCATCCTCTTCCTCATCCTCATCCTCTTCCTCATCCTCATCCTCTTCCTCATCCTCATCCTCTTCCTCATCCTCATCCTCTTCCTCATCCTCATCCTCTTCCTCATCCTCATCCTCTTCCTCATCCTCATCCTCTTCCTCATCCTCATCCTCTTCCTCATCCTCATCCTCTTCCTCATCCTCATCCTCTTCCTCATCCTCATCCTCTTCCTCATCCTCATCCTCTTCCTCATCCTCATCCTCTTCCTCATCCTCATCCTCTTCCTCATCCTCATCCTCTTCCTCATCCTCATCCTCTTCCTCATCCTCATCCTCTTCCTCATCCTCATCCTCTTCCTCATCCTCATCCTCTTCCTCATCCTCATCCTCTTCCTCATCCTCATCCTCTTCCTCATCCTCATCCTCTTCCTCATCCTCATCCTCTTCCTCATCCTCATCCTCTTCCTCATCCTCATCCTCTTCCTCATCCTCATCCTCTTCCTCATCCTCATCCTCTTCCTCATCCTCATCCTCTTCCTCATCCTCATCCTCTTCCTCATCCTCATCCTCATTCTCGTCCTAAACCTATCCTCATCCTCGTCCTCATCCTCTTCCTAATTCTATCCTCACCCTCAACCTATCCTCCTACTCATCCTCATCATATCCTAATCATGTCCTCCTACTCATTCTCATCCTCATCCTCATCGTCGTCCTCATCATCGTCATCGTCCTTCTCCTCCTTATCCTCATCCTCATCCTCATCCTTATCATATCCTCATCATCATCCTCATCCTCCTCCTCCTCCTACCGTCTTCCTTGTCCTCATCCACTTCCTCATCCTCGTCCTCATCCTATCCTCATCCTCATCCTAACCTCATCCT
>NC_032027.1:6865013-6865266 GCF_001865875.1 Lupinus angustifolius
CATCCTCATCGTCGTCCTCATCATCGTCGTCGTCCTCCTCCTCCTTATCCTCATCCTCATCCTCATCCTCTTCCACATCCTCATCCTCATCCTCTGCCTCATCCTATCCTCGTCCTCATCCTCATCCCGATCCTCGCCTCAACCTCATCCCCATCCTCATCATGTCCTAATCCTCATCCCCATCCTATCCTCATCCTCATCCTCATCCTCATCCTCATCCTCATCCTCATCCTCATCCTCATCCTCATCCTCA
>NC_032027.1:6865366-6865869 GCF_001865875.1 Lupinus angustifolius
ATCCCCATCCTCATCCTACTCTCCTCTTCATCCTCATCCTCTGCCTCATCCTATCTACGTCCTCATCCTCATCCTCATCCTCATTCTCATCCCCAACCTCATCCTTTCCTAATCCTCATCCTCATCCTCATCCTATCCTCATCCTCATCCTCATCCTCTTCCTCCACCTGATCCTCTTCCTCATCCTATCCTCATCCTCTTCCTCATCCTATCATCATCCTCATCCTTTTCCTCATCCTCATCCTATTCCTCATCCTATGATCTTCCTCATCCTCATCCTAACCAAGTCCTCATCCTCATCCTATCCTCATCGTCATCCTCATCCTCATCCTCTTCCTCATCCTATCCTCGTCCTCATCCTCATCCTATCCTCCTCCTCATCCTCATCCTATCCTGATCATGATCCTCATTCTACCCTCCTCCTCATCATCATCCTATCCTCATCCTCATCCTCATCCTCATCCTCATCCTCATCCTCATCCTCATCCTCATCCTATCCTCAT
>NC_032027.1:6865969-6866781 GCF_001865875.1 Lupinus angustifolius
CTCATCCTCATCCACATCCTCATCCTCATCCTCATCCTCATCCTCATCCTCATCCTCATCCTCATCCTCATCCTCATTCTCATCCTCATCCTCAACGTCGTCGTCATCGTCGTCGTCGTCGTCCTCCTGCTTATCCTCATCCTCTTCCTCTTCCTTATCCTCATCCTCATCCTCAGCCTCATCCTATCCTAATCGTCATCCTCATCCTGATCCTATTCTCAACCTCATCCAAATCCTCATCATATCCTAATCCTCGTCCCCATCCTATCCTCATCCTCATCCTATCCTCCTCCTCATCCTCATCCTCATCGTCATCCTCATCCTCATCCTATCCTCGTCCTCATCCATCCTCATCCTCATCCTCATCCTCATCCTCATCCTCATCCTCATCCTCATCCTCATCCTCCTCCTCCTCATCCTATCCTCATCTCATCTTATCACTCATCCTCATCCTCATCCTTTCCTCATCCTCATCCCCATCCTCATCCTACTCTCCTCTTCATCCTCATCATCTGCCTCATCCTATCTTCACTCTCATCCTCATCCTCATCCTATCCTCATCCTCATCTCCGTCCTCATCCTTTCCTAATCCTCATCCTCATCTCAATCCTCATCCTTTCCTAATCCTCATCCTCATCCTCATCCTATCCTCATCTTCAACATCATCCTCTTCCTCATCCTATCCTTGTCCTCATCCTCATCCTCATCCTATCCTCCTCCTGATCCTCATCCTATCCTGATCCTCATCCTCATTCTACCCTCCTCCTCATCCTCAACCTATCCTCATCCTCATCCTATTCTCATCCTCATCC
>NC_032027.1:6866881-6867146 GCF_001865875.1 Lupinus angustifolius
CTCATCCCCATCCTATCCTCATCCTCATCCTCATCCTCTCCTCCTCCTCATCCTATCATTGTCCTTATCCTCATGCTGATCCTCATCCTCATCCACATCCTCATCCTCCTCCTCATCCTCTCCTCCTCCTCATCCTATCATCGTCCTTATGCTCATGCTGATCCTCATCCTCATCCTCATCCTTATCCTATCCTCAACCTCATCCCCATCGTCATCATATCCTAATCCTCATCCCCATCCTATCCTCATCCTCATCCTCATCCTC
>NC_032027.1:6867246-6867664 GCF_001865875.1 Lupinus angustifolius
TCATCCTCATCCTATCCTATCCTCATCCTCATCCTCATCCTCCTCCTTCTCCTCATCATCATCCTATTCTCATGCTCATCGTCATCCTCATCCTATCCTCGTCCTCATCCTCGTCCTATTCTCATCCTCATCCTCATCCTATTCTCATCCTCATCCTCATCCCCATCCTCATCCTACCCTCCTCTTCATCCTCATCTTCTGCCTCATCCTATCTTCGTCCTCATCCTCATCCTATCCTCATCCTCTTCCTCATCCTATCCACATCCTCTTCCTCATCCTCATCCTATCATCGTCCTTATCCTAAAGCTGATCCTCATCCTCATCCTCACCTTCATCCTGATCCTGATCCTCATCCTCATCCTCATCCTCATCCTCATCCTCATCCTCATCCTCATCCTCATCCTCATCCTCATCCTCA
>NC_032027.1:6867764-6869174 GCF_001865875.1 Lupinus angustifolius
CCTCCTCCTCGTCCTCCTCCTCATCCTATCCTCATCCTCATCCTACCCTCCTCTTCATCCTCATCCTCTGCCTCATCCTATGTTCGTCCTCATCCTCATCCTCATCCCCATCCTCATCCTTTCCTAATCTTCATCCTCATCCTCATCCTCCTCCTCTTCCTCCTCCTCATCCTCTTACTCATCCAATCCTCATCCTCATCCTATCATCGTCCTCATCCTCTTCCTCATCCTATCTTCATCCTCATCCTCTTCCTCATCCTATGATCTTCCTCATCCTCATCCTATCCATGTCCTCATCCTCATCCTCATCCTCATCCTCATCCTCTTCCTCATCCTATCCTCATCCTCATCCTCATCTTCATCCTCTTCCTCATCCTCATGCTCATCATATCCTCCTCCTCCTCCTCGTCCATCCTATCCTCCTCCTCCTCCTCATCCTATCCTCATCCTTATCCTCCTCCTCATCCTATCCTCATCCTCATCCTATCACTCGTCCTCATCCTCATCCTATCCTCATCCTCATCCTCTTCATCATCCTATCCTCGTCCTCATCCTCATCATATCCATGTCCTCATCCTCATCCTCATTCTATCCTCGTCCTCATCCTCATCCTCATTTTATCCTCATCCTCATCCTCATCTTCATGCTATCCTCATCCTCATCCTCACCATCATCCTCATCCTCATCCTATCCTCATCCTCATCCTCATCCTCATCCTCATCCTCTTCCTCATCCTATCCTCGTCCTCATCCTCATCCTATCCTCATCCTCATCCTCATCCCCATCCTCATCCTACCCTCATCTTCATACTCATCCGCTTCCTCATCCTATCTTCATCCCCATCGTCCTCCTATCCTCGTCCTCATCCTATCCTCATCCTAATCCTCATCTCCATCCTCATCCCCATCCTCATCCTCATCCTCATCCACATTGTCCTCCCCATCCTCATCCTCATCCTACCCTAATCCTCATCCTCATGCTTATCCCCATCCTATCCTCATCCTCATCCTATCCTCATCCTCATCCTCTTCCTCATCCCCATCCTCATCCTATCCTAATTCTCTTCCATATCCTCATCCTCTTCATCATCCTATCCACGTCCTCATCCTCATCATATCCCCATCCTCCTCCTCCTACTCCTCCTCCACATCCTATCCTCATCCTCATCCTCATCTGATCCTCGTCGTCATCCTATCCTCATCCTAATCCCCATCCTCATCCTACCCTCATCTTCATCCTCATCCTCATACTCAACCTCATCCCCATCCTCATCCTATCATCATCCTCATCCTCATCCTCATCCTCATCCTCATCCTGTCCTCCTCTTCATCCTCATCCTCATCCTCCTCATCGTCACCCTCATCCTATCCTCTTCCTATCCTCATCCTCATCCTCATCCAATCCTCATCC
>NC_032027.1:6869274-6872748 GCF_001865875.1 Lupinus angustifolius
TCCTCATCCTCATCCTATCCTCATCCTCATCCTCTTCCTCATCCTATCCTCGTTCTCATCCTTATCCTATCCTCATCGTCTTCCTCATCCCCATCCTCATCCTATCCTCATCCTCATCCTCATCGCCATCCTTCTCCTACCCCCATTTCATACTCATCCTCTTCCTCTTCCTCATCCTATCTTCGTTCTCATCCTCCTCATATCCTAGTCCTCATCCTATCCTCATCCTCATCCTCATCCTCATCCTAACCTCCTCTTCATCCTCATCCTCTGCCACATCCTATGTTTGTCCTCATCCTCATCCTCATCCCCATCCTCATCCTTTCCTAATCCTCATCCTCATCCTCATCCTCATCCTCATCCTCATCCTCTTCCTCCTCCTCATCCTCTTCCTCATCCTATTCTCATCCGATCCTCATCCTCATCCTCTTCCTCATCCTATCACCGTCCTCATCCTCTTCCTCATCCTATCCTCATCCTCATCCTCTTCCTCATCCTATGATCTTCCTCATCTTCATCCTATCCATGTCCTCATCCTCATCCTATCCTCATTCACGTCCTCATCCTCCTCCTCATCCTATCCTCATCCTCTTCCTCTTCCTCATCCTCATCCTCATCATATCCTCCTCGTCATCCTCCTCCTATTCTCATCCTATCCTTCTCCTCCTCCTCATCCTTATCCTCCTCCTCATCCTATCCTCATCCTCATCCTATTACTCGTCCTCATCCTCATCCTATCCTCATCCTCATCCTCTTCCTCATCCTATCCTCGTCCTCATCCTCATCATATCCATGTCCTTATCCTCATCCTCATTCTATCCTCGTCCTCATCCACATCCTCATTCTATCCTCATCCTCATGCTGATCATCATCCTCATCCTCACCCTCATCCTCATCCTCATCCTATCCTCATCCTCATCCTCATCCTCATCCTCATCTTATCCTCGTCCTCTTCCTCATCCTAACTTCGTCCTCATCAAATCCATATTCTCATCCTATCCTCGTCCTCTTCCTCATCCTCATCCTATCTTCATCCTACTCCTCATCCTCTCCTCATCCTCGTCCTCCTCCTCATCCTACCTTCATTCCATCCTCGTCCTCATCCTCACCCTCATCCTATCCTCATCCACATCCTCATCATATCCTCTTCCTCATCCTATCTTCGTCCTCATCCTATCCTCATCCTCATCATATCCTCGCCCTCTTCGTTATACTATCTTCGTCCTCTTCCTCATCCTATCCTCATCCTCTTCCTCATCCTCATCCTTATCCTCTTCCTCAGCCTATCCTCGTCCTCATCCTCATCCTGATTCTATCCTCACCCTCATCCTATCCTCCTACTCATCCTCATCCTATCCTAATCCTGTCCTCTTCCTCATCCTCATCCTCATCCTCATCCTCATCCTATCCTCATCCTCATCCTCATCGTCGTCCTCATTGTCATCCTCCTCCTCCTCCTCCTCCTCCTCCTTATCCTCATCCTCATCCTCCTCCTCCTCCTCATCCTATCCTCATTCCAACCTAGTCTTCATCCTCACCCTCATCCTATCCTCATCCTCATCCTCATCATCATCATCATCCTATCCTCGTCCTCTTCCTCATCCTATCTTCGTCCTCATCCTATCCCCATCCTCATCCTATCCTCGTCCTCTTCCTCATCCTATCTTCGTCCTCATCCTATCCCCATCCTCATCCTATCCTCGTCCTCTTCCTTATACTATCTTCATCCTCTTCCTCATCGTATCCTCATCTTCATCCTCAACCTCATCCACATCCTCATCCTCAACCTCATCTACATCCTCATCGTCCTCATCCTCATATTATACTCGTCCTAATCCTATTCTCATCCTCATCTTTATCTTCATCCTATCGTCCTACTCATCCTCATCCTCATCCTCGTCCTCTTCCTCATCCTATCCTCGTCCTCATCCTATCCATGTCCTCATCCTCATCCTCACCCTATCCTCATTCTATCCTCATCCTCATCCTCATCCTCATCCTCATCCTCAACCTCATCCTCCTCCTCATCCTCTTCCTATCCTCCTCCTCATCCTCATCCTATCCATGTCCTTATCCTCATCCTCATCATATCCTCGTCCTCGTCCCCATCCCATCCATGTCGTCATCCTCATCCTTTTCCTGATTCTATCCTCCTCTTCATCCTCACCCTCATCTTATCCTCATCCTCGTCCTCATCCTCATCTTCATCCTATCGTCCTACTCATGCTCATCCTCATCCTCGTCTTCCTCATCCTATCCTCGTCCTCATCCTCATCCTCATCCTATCCTCCTCCTCATCCTCATCCTATCCCTGTCCTTATCCTCATCCTCATCCTCATCCTCATCATATCCTCATCCTCTTCCTCATCCTATCGTCATCCTCATCCTCCTCCTCATCCTATCCTCCTCCTCGTCCCCATCCTATCCATGTCCTCATCCTCATCCTCATCCTGATTCTGATTCTATCCTCGTCCTCATCCTCACCCTCATCTTATCCTCATCCTCGTCCTCATCCTCATCTTCACCTATCGTCCAACTCATCCTCATCCTCATCCTCGTCCTCTTCCTCATCCTATCCTTGTCCTCATCCTCATCCTATCCTCATCCTCTTCCTCATCCTATCCTCATCCTCATCATATCCTCCTCCTCATCCTTGTCCTATTCTCATCCTATCCTCCTCCTCCTCCTCCTCAATCCTATCCTCATCCTCATCCTCATCCTCTTTCTCATCCTATCCATGTCCTCATCCTCATCCTCATCCTCATCCCCATTCTCATCCTATCCTCATCCTCCTCCTTCTCATCCTCATCCTCATCCTCATCCTCATCCTCATCCTCATCCTCCTCCTCCACATCCTATCCTTAACGTCATCCTCATCCTATCCTGGTCCTCATCCTATCTTCATCCTCATCCCCATCCTCATCCTATCCTGCTCTTCATCCTCATCCTCCTCCTATCGTCGTCCTCATCCCCATCCTCATCCTCTTCCTCATTCTATCCTCGTCCTCATCCTCATCCTATCCACGTCCTCATCCTCATCCCATACTATTCCTCATCCTCATCCTCATCCTCCTCCTCATCCTCCTCCTCCTCCACCTCCTCCTTATCCAGATCCTCTTCCTCATCCTATCCCCATCCTCATCCTATCCTAATCCTCATCCTATCCTCATCCTCCTCTTCCTCCTCATCCTATCCTCATTCTATCCCCGTCCTCATCCTCACCCTCATCCCATCCTCATCCTCATCCTATCCTCGTCCTCTTCCTCATCCTATCCTCATCCTCATCTTATCCTCGTCCTCTTCCTTGTACTATCTTCGTCCTCTTCCTCATCCTATTCTCATCCTCATCCTCAACCTCATCCTCATCCTCATCCTCATCCTCATCCTCATCCTCATCCTATTCTCAACCTATCCTCAACCTCCTCCTCCTCCTCTCCTCCTCCTCATCCTATCCTCATCCTCATCCTCCTCCTC
>NC_032027.1:6872848-6873427 GCF_001865875.1 Lupinus angustifolius
GTGCTGTCTGCATTTAAAATGCTGGTTTTAATCGATTAACGGGCATGTTTAATCGATTAAAATCATGTAAAAGTTGATTTTTCAAAAACTGATGCCCAGGTAAAAGTTGATTTTAATCGATTAACGGACATGTAAAAGTTAATTTTCAGCTAGCAAAATGGTTTCAACGTTTTAGGACTCATGCATGCATTTTAACGGATTAATCGAAACATTTGTAATCACGAAAAGAGTTTATCATGAGACATAATTTTGCATTTCAACATATATCATTTAAAACAAGAGACAAATGGGCAGGCATATAGAGGCAAGACAATAATACAAACAACTAAACAATTTTAATCAAGATATTGTTCATCAAGAATTCCAAGTTCTCTCCTTAGAACATAGAAAGTATCCCGTGGAAGGGGCTTGGTGAAAATATCTGCTAACTGTCTAGAGGTTTCAACAAATTAAAGAACGCAGTCACCTTTTTATACATGAACACGTAAAAAGTGATGTCTAATTTCTATATGCTTTGTTCTAAAATGAAAAACGAGATTCTTGAATAGGTTTATGGCACTTGTATTATCGCATTAAATG
>NC_032027.1:6873527-6873754 GCF_001865875.1 Lupinus angustifolius
ATGGTCAATCTGATCATCAAGAATAGCAATGTTCTAGTCACCCCTAATCAGCATAGATAACTTCTAAAATTCTGAACAAAACAAGGCATTCTGAGCTTCAGCAGTAGATGGAATCATATTCCTCATCGCCTGAAATTCGTTGTTTGAATAGGCAGTTTGACGCTCTTCATACTGTTCCATGCCTGCAAAGTATGAGTCTTTTAACCGTTGAAAGTGAAGATCCATGC
>NC_032027.1:6873854-6874921 GCF_001865875.1 Lupinus angustifolius
GGATAGTTCCAGATCGATAGTGGTGTAGTCCTCCTGATATTGCCAAGTAGTACCATACTTATATATACCCATTTTATGAATTAGACTTTCACCAACCAGATGATCCTTATCAGTATACTCAACAATGATGGTGTCAGAAACATCAATATGCAAATAATCCACAATGCGTGAAATGAAGATACTGTAGAGAAGCAGCTTCGACTGAGACAGAGACACACTATTCATAATTTTCAATATTTCCTCAGGCCAGTTAATCATTACATTATTCTTCACAGCATACATGAAACGCAAATCATTCACAGTAGGCTGCGCGTGATTTGTATTCCTCTGTACCAGAATATAAGCAATGACGTAATGCAACAACCTGTTCTCAACAGATAACGACCCAGATTTGGTCAGTTGACCCGGAATATACAAGAGAGGACCTCGAAGGAATGACTTATAAACCTCGGTAATGGAATCTCTTATTCCATAACCCAGGAGCAATCTCCTATTCCATAACCCGAAGATGACAAACCACCGACATTCATAAACAGTTATAAACAGTTCATCATTAATCTCAAACAATTTACCGGAAATCATAGACAAGTATTTTCCATCCTTATATCTGAAATTTGCATAAAATTCCCTAACTAGAGCAGGGTAAACTTGTCTCTTTAATTCCAGAAATTGAACGGCTCCCTAAGCCTCCATATCATGCGGAAAACTAAAGTTCTGTTCCGCCAACCAGTTTAAATCGACATACCTTACGTAAGTGAGTTTTCGTCCTTGGAATTTTGCTTAACGGGTTTCTTGCAAGATAATTGAGTAATATGGGTCACCGCGGTCCCGAGTGGATGATGAGCCGGCTTCCGTTCTTCGTACATGGTTGGCTATAGTTTTGACCCTTTTTGTGCGACCTTGCTCCATTGTATTTGTAGAATCCAAATTGATGTTGAATTGAGCAGAGAAGGATTAGGCAAACCTAACCTAGGGTTTAATTTGGTGGAAAATTTGGAATGTAGTGGAATGAGGATGATAAAGTGAGATTTCTTGATGGTTTGAGAGGGTTAGGATGAGGTTTTTCT
>NC_032027.1:6875021-6880302 GCF_001865875.1 Lupinus angustifolius
GGATGAGAATGTGGAAGAGGATGAGGATGAGGATAAGGAGATGATTTGGAAGAGGAGGAGGATGAGGATGAGGATAGGATGAGGACGAGCATGAGGATGAGGATGAGGATAGGATGAGGAGGAGGATGAGGATAGGATGAGGAGGAGGATGAGGATAGGATGAGGAGGAGGATGAGGATAGGATGAGGAGGAGGATGAGGATAGGATGAGGAGGAGGATGAGGATAGGATGAGGAGGAGGATGAGGATAGGATGAGGAGGAGGATGAGGATAGGATGAGGAGGAGGATGAGGATAGGATGAGGAGGAGGATGAGGATAGGATGAGGAGGAGGATGAGGATAGGATGAGGAGGAGGATGAGGATAGGATGAGGAGGAGGATGAGGATAGGATGAGGAGGAGGATGAGGATAGGATGAGGAGGAGGATGAGGATAGGATGAGGAGGAGGATGAGGATAGGATGAGGAGGAGGATGAGGATAGGATGAGGAGGAGGATGAGGATAGGATGAGGAGGAGGATGAGGATAGGATGAGGAGGAGGATGAGGATAGGATGAGGAGGAGGATGAGGATAGGATGAGGAGGAGGATGAGGATAGGATGAGGAGGAGGATGAGGATAGGATGAGGAGGAGGATGAGGATAGGATGAGGAGGAGGATGAGGATAGGATGAGGAGGAGGATGAGGATAGGATGAGGAGGAGGATGAGGATAGGATGAGGAGGAGGATGAGGATAGGATGAGGAGGAGGATGAGGATAGGATGAGGAGGAGGATGAGGATAGGATGAGGAGGAGGATGAGGATAGGATGAGGAGGAGGATGAGGATAGGATGAGGAGGAGGATGAGGATAGGATGAGGAGGAGGATGAGGATAGGATGAGGAGGAGGATGAGGATAGGATGAGGAGGAGGATGAGGATAGGATGAGGAGGAGGATGAGGATAGGATGAGGAGGAGGATGAGGATAGGATGAGGAGGAGGATGAGGATAGGATGAGGAGGAGGATGAGGATAGGATGAGGAGGAGGATGAGGATAGGATGAGGAGGAGGATGAGGATAGGATGAGGAGGAGGATGAGGATAGGATGAGGAGGAGGATGAGGATAGGATGAGGAGGAGGATGAGGATAGGATGAGGAGGAGGATGAGGATAGGATGAGGAGGAGGATGAGGATAGGATGAGGAGGAGGATGAGGATAGGATGAGGAGGAGGATGAGGATAGGATGAGGAGGAGGATGAGGATAGGATGAGGAGGAGGATGAGGATAGGATGAGGAGGAGGATGAGGATAGGATGAGGAGGAGGATGAGGATAGGATGAGGAGGAGGATGAGGATAGGATGAGGAGGAGGATGAGGATAGGATGAGGAGGAGGATGAGGATAGGATGAGGAGGAGGATGAGGATAGGATGAGGAGGAGGATGAGGATAGGATGAGGAGGAGGATGAGGATAGGATGAGGAGGAGGATGAGGATAGGATGAGGAGGAGGATGAGGATAGGATGAGGAGGAGGATGAGGATAGGATGAGGAGGAGGATGAGGATAGGATGAGGAGGAGGATGAGGATAGGATGAGGAGGAGGATGAGGATAGGATGAGGAGGAGGATGAGGATAGGATGAGGAGGAGGATGAGGATAGGATGAGGAGGAGGATGAGGATAGGATGAGGAGGAGGATGAGGATAGGATGAGGAGGAGGATGAGGATAGGATGAGGAGGAGGATGAGGATAGGATGAGGAGGAGGATGAGGATAGGATGAGGAGGAGGATGAGGATAGGATGAGGAGGAGGATGAGGATAGGATGAGGAGGAGGATGAGGATAGGATGAGGAGGAGGATGAGGATAGGATGAGGAGGAGGATGAGGATAGGATGAGGAGGAGGATGAGGATAGGATGAGGAGGAGGATGAGGATAGGATGAGGAGGAGGATGAGGATAGGATGAGGAGGAGGATGAGGATAGGATGAGGAGGAGGATGAGGATAGGATGAGGAGGAGGATGAGGATAGGATGAGGAGGAGGATGAGGATAGGATGAGGAGGAGGATGAGGATAGGATGAGGAGGAGGATGAGGATAGGATGAGGAGGAGGATGAGGATAGGATGAGGAGGAGGATGAGGATAGGATGAGGAGGAGGATGAGGATAGGATGAGGAGGAGGATGAGGATAGGATGAGGAGGAGGATGAGGATAGGATGAGGAGGAGGATGAGGATAGGATGAGGAGGAGGATGAGGATAGGATGAGGAGGAGGATGAGGATAGGATGAGGAGGAGGATGAGGATAGGATGAGGAGGAGGATGAGGATAGGATGAGGAGGAGGATGAGGATAGGATGAGGAGGAGGATGAGGATAGGATGAGGAGGAGGATGAGGATAGGATGAGGAGGAGGATGAGGATAGGATGAGGAGGAGGATGAGGATAGGATGAGGAGGAGGATGAGGATAGGATGAGGAGGAGGATGAGGATAGGATGAGGAGGAGGATGAGGATAGGATGAGGAGGAGGATGAGGATAGGATGAGGAGGAGGATGAGGATAGGATGAGGAGGAGGATGAGGATAGGATGAGGAGGAGGATGAGGATAGGATGAGGAGGAGGATGAGGATAGGATGAGGAGGAGGATGAGGATAGGATGAGGAGGAGGATGAGGATAGGATGAGGAGGAGGATGAGGATAGGATGAGGAGGAGGATGAGGATAGGATGAGGAGGAGGATGAGGATAGGATGAGGAGGAGGATGAGGATAGGATGAGGAGGAGGATGAGGATAGGATGAGGAGGAGGATGAGGATAGGATGAGGAGGAGGATGAGGATAGGATGAGGAGGAGGATGAGGATAGGATGAGGAGGAGGATGAGGATAGGATGAGGAGGAGGATGAGGATAGGATGAGGAGGAGGATGAGGATAGGATGAGGAGGAGGATGAGGATAGGATGAGGAGGAGGATGAGGATAGGATGAGGAGGAGGATGAGGATAGGATGAGGAGGAGGATGAGGATAGGATGAGGAGGAGGATGAGGATAGGATGAGGAGGAGGATGAGGATAGGATGAGGAGGAGGATGAGGATAGGATGAGGAGGAGGATGAGGATAGGATGAGGAGGAGGATGAGGATAGGATGAGGAGGAGGATGAGGATAGGATGAGGAGGAGGATGAGGATAGGATGAGGAGGAGGATGAGGATAGGATGAGGAGGAGGATGAGGATAGGATGAGGAGGAGGATGAGGATAGGATGAGGAGGAGGATGAGGATAGGATGAGGAGGAGGATGAGGATAGGATGAGGAGGAGGATGAGGATAGGATGAGGAGGAGGATGAGGATAGGATGAGGAGGAGGATGAGGATAGGATGAGGAGGAGGATGAGGATAGGATGAGGAGGAGGATGAGGATAGGATGAGGAGGAGGATGAGGATAGGATGAGGAGGAGGATGAGGATAGGATGAGGAGGAGGATGAGGATAGGATGAGGAGGAGGATGAGGATAGGATGAGGAGGAGGATGAGGATAGGATGAGGAGGAGGATGAGGATAGGATGAGGAGGAGGATGAGGATAGGATGAGGAGGAGGATGAGGATAGGATGAGGAGGAGGATGAGGATAGGATGAGGAGGAGGATGAGGATAGGATGAGGAGGAGGATGAGGATAGGATGAGGAGGAGGATGAGGATAGGATGAGGAGGAGGATGAGGATAGGATGAGGAGGAGGATGAGGATAGGATGAGGAGGAGGATGAGGATAGGATGAGGAGGAGGATGAGGATAGGATGAGGAGGAGGATGAGGATAGGATGAGGAGGAGGATGAGGATAGGATGAGGAGGAGGATGAGGATAGGATGAGGAGGAGGATGAGGATAGGATGAGGAGGAGGATGAGGATAGGATGAGGAGGAGGATGAGGATAGGATGAGGAGGAGGATGAGGATAGGATGAGGAGGAGGATGAGGATAGGATGAGGAGGAGGATGAGGATAGGATGAGGAGGAGGATGAGGATAGGATGAGGAGGAGGATGAGGATAGGATGAGGAGGAGGATGAGGATAGGATGAGGAGGAGGATGAGGATAGGATGAGGAGGAGGATGAGGATAGGATGAGGAGGAGGATGAGGATAGGATGAGGAGGAGGATGAGGATAGGATGAGGAGGAGGATGAGGATAGGATGAGGAGGAGGATGAGGATAGGATGAGGAGGAGGATGAGGATAGGATGAGGAGGAGGATGAGGATAGGATGAGGAGGAGGATGAGGATAGGATGAGGAGGAGGATGAGGATAGGATGAGGAGGAGGATGAGGATAGGATGAGGAGGAGGATGAGGATAGGATGAGGAGGAGGATGAGGATAGGATGAGGAGGAGGATGAGGATAGGATGAGGAGGAGGATGAGGATAGGATGAGGAGGAGGATGAGGATAGGATGAGGAGGAGGATGAGGATAGGATGAGGAGGAGGATGAGGATAGGATGAGGAGGAGGATGAGGATAGGATGAGGAGGAGGATGAGGATAGGATGAGGAGGAGGATGAGGATAGGATGAGGAGGAGGATGAGGATAGGATGAGGAGGAGGATGAGGATAGGATGAGGAGGAGGATGAGGATAGGATGAGGAGGAGGATGAGGATAGGATGAGGAGGAGGATGAGGATAGGATGAGGAGGAGGATGAGGATAGGATGAGGAGGAGGATGAGGATAGGATGAGGAGGAGGATGAGGATAGGATGAGGAGGAGGATGAGGATAGGATGAGGAGGAGGATGAGGATAGGATGAGGAGGAGGATGAGGATAGGATGAGGAAGAGGATGAGGATAGGATGAGGATGAGAATGAGTATATGGAGGAGGATATGAGGAGGACGAGAATGAGCATCAGGATAGGATGATGATGAGGACGAGGATTGGATGAGGAGTAAGAATGAGGATAGGATGAGGGTGAGGAAGGGGATGAGGATTGGATGAGGACGAGAATGAGAATGAGGATAGGATGAGGATGAGGATGAGGATAGGATGAGGACTAGAATGAGGATGAGGATACGATGAGGATCAGGAAAGGATGAGGATGACGATAAGGATAGGATGAGGAGGAGGATCAGGATCGGGAAGAGGATGAGGATGAGGACGAGGATAGGATGAGGACGAGAATGAGGATTAGGATAGGACGAGGATGAGGAAGAGGAACGGGATGAGGATGGGAATGAAGATGAGGATAGGATGACGACAAGAATGAGGATGTGGATAGGATGAGTTCGAGGATGAGGATGAGGATGTGGATTAGGATGAGGATGAGGATGAGGAGGAGGATGAGGATAGGATG
>NC_032027.1:6880402-6881241 GCF_001865875.1 Lupinus angustifolius
ATAGGATGAGGACGAGAATGAGAATGAGGATAGGATGACGATGAGGATGAGGACGAAAATGAGGATGAGGATTGGACGAGCATGAGGATGAGAATAGGATGTGGATTAGGATGAGGATGAGGATAGGATGAGGACGAGAATGAGGATGAGGATAGGATGAGGAGTAGAATGAGGATGAGGATGAGGATAGGATGAGGACGAGAATGAGGATGAGGATAGGATGAGGAGTAGAATGAGGATGAGGATGAGGATAGGATGAGGACGAGAATGAGGATGAGGATAGGATGAGGAGTAGAATGAGGATGAGGATGAGGATAGGATGAGGACGAGAATGAGGATGAGGATAGGATGAGGAGTAGAATGAGGATGAGGATGAGGATAGGATGAGGACGAGAATGAGGATGAGGATAGGATGAGGAGTAGAATGAGGATGAGGATGAGGATAGGATGAGGACGAGAATGAGGATGAGGATAGGATGAGGAGTAGAATGAGGATGAGGATGAGGATAGGATGAGGACGAGAATGAGGATGAGGATAGGATGAGGAGTAGAATGAGGATGAGGATGAGGATAGGATGAGGACGAGAATGAGGATGAGGATAGGATGAGGAGTAGAATGAGGATGAGGATGAGGATAGGATGAGGACGAGAATGAGGATGAGGATAGGATGAGGAGTAGAATGAGGATGAGGATGAGGATAGGATGAGGACGAGAATGAGGATGAGGATAGGATGAGGATGAGGATGAGCAAGAGGATGAGGACCAGGATGAGGATAAGAGGAGGTTGACAAATGAGGATGAGAATAAGGATGAGGATTAGGATGAGGATGAGTATGAG
>NC_032027.1:6881341-6895934 GCF_001865875.1 Lupinus angustifolius
TATATATATGTGTCCAAATTCCAGTACAAATATTTGAAATATATGCATGATAGAAGATGATAATCCTAATATATAAAAAGTGTAATATCTATACACAAATAATATAAAGATTTGTACATAGTCAATACATCATTTATTTGTATTACTATTTTTGAAGAGTAAAATCAATAATGATAAAAAATGAGTTATAAAATGGTTTAACATTCTAATAATTACCAATAAAAAATGATTAAACATAAATGATATATAATACAATAATAATTTATAAAACTCATTTATTGTCAATTCATTCATTTTTTTTTCCCATACCAAAAGAAAAATAGTTGGATACAGTTCTAAATCACCTTGCAGATAAAGATTAATCTCCAAGGCCATAGTTTTTGAAAATACCATCATCAATTACGTATGAGTGATACAAAAAAATCAGGAAGATGTTAATCATAGAATAATTTAAGTAGATGATGAAATAGGAAAGTATTTTATTTGTCATGTTTGATATAAAAAAGTAACACTTAATTTTTAGGGGAAAAATTTATGCCACAACTATAAGACACCATGTTATATGAATAGTAAGATATCAATAAAAAAATAAATAGAATGTATTAGAGAGAATGATGCATTAGATAAATGGAAATACTAGACAATATAAAATTATGATTGAGTGCATTATTAGGAAAGTTTGGGCTATTGTTAAAAACACAGTAGAATCAGGCTTTAGCTTTAGGTGTATTCGGAATGCATAAAAGAGGCCCTTAAAAGCCCCAACAAAATTGATCTAATTTTTAGAGACAGAGAGATCAAGGAGAACAATAGGCAAAATCATTATGAAATATTTTGATATTAATGTTTTGTTAAAAACATGAAAATAATAATACAAAGAAAAAAAAGTTGGATACAGTTCCAAAACACCTTACTTCATCAGATAATGATTAATCTCCCATTGTCATCATAGCTTTTGAAAATAGCAATGCGTTACTGTTTAAATGCAGTCATCTATTACATGAGTGATACAATAATTCCTCAGGAAATTGCAGTTAAATTAAAAACTATGTTATTATAGTCTTCAAAAAAAATCATTCTAACACAGTTGAGAATAATCATAGTGATAAAAGTTTTTGTTTCTTCAATAATCAACCAGTCCACCCAATGGTCTTGTTAACTGTGAAACCTGTTTCAGAAGGTTGAGACTGTGATTGCTGAGGAGGTGGTCTTGGTTCTCTTGGTTTGGCAGGATCAACAAATATAACCCATCCATCCAAAAATTTAGCATTCATTCCTTCTCTTGCCTTTTCTGCTTCTTCTATTGTTGCATAAGTTACGAAAGCAAATCCCTTTGATCTTCCAGAAGCTCTATCAGTTATCACCTTAGCTGTATAATCAAAGATACAGAGTTAAGCACAACATACAGAAAGCTGAATATGGATACTGGAAGGAATCAAGCACAGCGGGTAAAAAACGGTGTACTATCACCTTCGATCAACTGCCCGAAAGAAGAAAATGTTTCCTGTAGTTTTTCATCTGTTGTCAGTCTAGAAAGACCTGTTCACAATTCAGAAAACAAGAAATTGCAGATTATTCACATCTAAAAATTTTAAAATATGTTACAAAGTCATTTATAATAAAGGATTATGATGTCATTGTACTCGACCCTGCCTAGTGAAATTAAGGCTTGTAGTTGTTATAAAATCATTACTTTGCAAGCATGTTAGAACTGTCAGGTATAACCACACCAAATTGGCATTCAAAGCAACCCAATGGACGGCGACATAACTTTGTTTTTGTTTAAAAGTAGTGTTGCCAGGAACAGAAATTTCAGGTACAATCAACGGTCAGGAATAATCACACCAAATTAAAACTGCAGGTATAATTGGGCTAAAGAGGTTCATATATTCTCTCTTCTCTGTTTTTATATACAAACAAAATTTCCATTTTCACCAACACTCATACTAGTTTTACAATGTTTTCCCAACTTACATGTCTTCCACAACTTCCAAATTCTTCTAATCAACATCCATGTAGGGTTTAGATTTGAAAAAAGAACTTTTAGGAGGTCAAAGCTCAAAAGGAACACAGAAAATGTGATAAGATATGCTACCCAGACAAGATAACTAAAAAGAAAGGCAAGTTTTACAACCCCCCTGCAATTTTACCAAGGAGGTACATAATAAAAGATTACATATGTTGAGCACCAACAAAATGATGGCATGAAGTCATTGCTGTCTACAAGCAAATCTAATGTCATAAGCTTCCTTCGCATGTACAAAACAAAGGGCCAGAACCATTTTCCCTTAATCAAATGAAAACATTTCAAACTTAGAGGTATGTCAAACTTGAGAAGCCTATTTCACATGTAACTAGTTTCTGGGCAAAGGGGCAACACAGTGCACGAGGCTGTATGTTGTATTACAATGCAAAACAAAGAGGCTATTCATAGAATTTAAAATTTTGAATCCATGGCCTCCCGGTCAAAAAGGGGCAGCCACACCGCTGCGTTAGGGCTCACACATGACTAATTAACAGGCATGTTAAACAAATGTGCAGGAGTTTCTTACTTACAGTTTACACACATCCATTGCTTTGTTACCTACACATCTGCCATGTATCATTATTATTAGTCCTATTGAATACCATTTTCCAAATGGATGCCTTAACTTTAGGCTTAGAGGGGATTTTGGTGTTTGAAAGGGGTTACTCTGAAAGAAAGCATTCATGTCCCTAAACCACTGCCTCGGATACAGAATCAAGAGAAAACAACACCGTAATGCAAACACATTTAGCAATATATGTACTATATAGGGTCAGTGATTATTCCAGGAATAACTAGTGCTCATATAAGGCTATGCTGTATGTTCACCCCTCCCCTTTTGAAGAAAAAAATAAAGCTTTACGAGAAGAATCTTGAGTTCGGTGGACTTCAAATTAGATATAACATTATTAGTGGAACAGGTAAAACTTGTAAGCTAGATTTTGAAGAGGAAGTAGTAAATAAACTGATACTCATAAAGGTAAGGGCTTCAACAAAGAAGTGCTGGGGATAAATGTTCTTTTTTATGAATTTCAGCTTTTTCATAAAGATGCTTGTAAAGCTATTTGAATAAAAAGCTTCAATACACCTATTCAATAAGCTATTTTAAAATAGTAAAAAGAGCTTATTTACATAAGTTTCTCTCACAAGTCTATCTATATAAGCTAAAAAGAGCTTGTAAATCAGCTATTTTCACAACTCATAAGTTTTTCGTAGGCCAAATAAATTCTCTATAACCTCTTTCAAAGTCCAAACACACCCTTAGCAAAAAAAAAAGGTCCAACTATACAAGCATATGTGTCAAAAGTGATTTTTAATCCAAAAAAATCCTTATTTAAGAAGCATAAAAAAAGCTAAACGAACGACACTTAATAAAATGGAGTAAATGAAGATTCAACCCTCAGCATCAATAATAATATATTTCCACAACATAAACGGATCAAAACCATGGTTTTGATTCAGCGACCCATTACAAAATCATTTCATACGAATACAAAGGCCTTTATATAAGAAGAGTTATTCGCAGATGAAAATGAAAGATTATGAGTAGTAAAAAGTAAATAGGGGAAGGTAAGTAAGTAAGTAACTAACCGCTAACAAAAAGTTTGGGGGAAGTGAGAGTTGAACTGAGACGAATGAAAGAAGTGAAGTGTGAAGAAGGAAGAAGTGGTGAGTTTCGAAGAAGACGCTGAAGTCCAGAGATAAACGCCATTTGCTACAACAACAATAAACCTAAAACCCTCCTACAATATATACATCCGGTTTTTTTTTTTTTAATTTAATCTATTTTCATTTTCTTCCATATTATAATTTAATATGCATGCGTTAACATAAGTTAAATAAATGTATACATAAATTGTATTTTAACAATGTATAGACACTTATCTAAAATTTCATTGTTTGAATATGGAATTAATGCTTTTGTTTTATTATATTTAATAACGTGTGATAATTAATATATAAATGAAGAGTGTAATATCTATCCATTGTTATTTGTAAATATGTACACATAATTAATATATTATCTATATTTATTTGTATTACTTTCTTAAAAAGTCAATGATAATAAAATATGAATAATGTAATGATAATATATCAAATTTATACATCGTTAATGTAATCATTTTTTTCTTGGTGATTAATAATATACTAATAATAGAACAAAAGTTATTTGTCATTTCATATATTATTTTTATCATATGTTTTTAGTTTGTTGTTTTTTATTTTGGTACAAAATAAGAAAGAAATAGTAAACAAATTAGTTTTACCTTATTTTCTGAAATTTATCTTAATTCATGTCGTGCCTAAAAATGTTCATAAAGCAACATGCTCATAATTTAATTGCTGCTAGCCCAGACCATCAGTATTTTGGGTATGGTGTTAATCTTTAATGCTGAAGAGTTTCACTTATAAAAGGGCAGAAGGAAAGTTTAAAATATAATTTTTTATCTTATGATTGAATTGATTATTTAGTTTGGATATATATCTTATCATAAATCCCCTAAAAATAGACCCGACATAAGTTAACAATAAAAGGCCTGATATTGGGCCCTAACCAGTATCCTCATCAGTTTTTCTGGTTATCTCCAATCTGCGTTTTTTCTAGGGTAACACCAACTACGTTGCGCCACTCCAAACAACAACTGCGCCACATTCTCTTCTCAGGTTCTCTACCTTCTCTATTTCTTTTCCTCTTCCTTTCAAACCCTAGACACAGATCGTAACTATTGCAGATCTCTATAATTTCGATACCTTTTTTTTTTGGATTAATCGGGTTATGTATTACCTCGTGAACCGGTTTAATAATATCCCCGTAGAAAATTTCATTTTTCCATGCATCCGTTTATTAAATAGTTTCCAATGCCTAAGCTGTGTTTGTTTATAACGTTTTTTTTCTTAATTCGTTAATTTTGGTATGTGTTGTTATTTCTCACAATTTATTTTATTATTTGAGCAGAGTGATTGGTGAATCCTCAATATGAGTCAATTCCTGAAGCCTGAGAATGCCCTCAAAAGGGCAGAAGGTTAGTTCAAGATACAATCATTTGTTTATATTTTGTTTTTATATACTAAATAGTTCATACCTTATTGCCATTGTTCTGAAAATTGTGATTTTAGTCCTAGCTATATAGAATTGTACAATTGAATTGTCCTTTGTAAAATTTGTTTCACAGAATTGATCAACGTTGGACAGAAGCAAGATGCTTTGCAGACTCTTCATGACCTCATCACTTCAAAACGATACCGAGCATGGCAGAAGACACTCGAAAGGATCATGTTCAAGTACGTCGAGCTTTGTGTTGATATGCGTAAAGGGCGGTACGCCAAGGATGGGCTGATTCAGTATCGTATCATATGTCAGCAAGTTAATGTTGGTTCTCTAGAGGAGGTGATCAAGCATTACATGCACCTCTCGACTGAGAAAGCTGAAAAGGCCCGGAGCCAGGCACAAGAGTTGGAAGACGCTCTCGATGTTGATGATCTAGAGGCAGATAAAAAGCCTGAGGACCTGATGCTCAGCTACGTCAGCGGTGAGAAAGGGAAAGAGAGATCTGACCGGGAGCTTGTGACTCCTTGGTTTAAGTTTCTTTGGGAAACATACAGAACAGTGCTTGAAATTTTGCGAAACAACTCCAAACTGGAAGCCCTATATGCTGTATGCTTTCTTCCTCTGTCTTTTGCTATTTGCTGGTCTTGTTATAGTCGTGTCATATGTATCTGATTAGTTTAAAAAATACAGATATATATATATATATATATATATCTATATATATATATATATGCAATTGATATTGTTGATACCTATGTTGACTATGGAGTGGTGCTATGTCTGCCAAATGTTTCTCGGTCTGTCTGCTCTTGATAGGGATGGCAGAATATTTATATAGATATTTACATGTCTTCCTGATTATTATTAATTGATTGGTTTTTTAGGGTTTTGGTGTTCTATTTGTTCTAATTAGTTTTTCTTTGTCTTTTCCTATTGTTGTATACTTTCATGGAGACAATTATAATTTGAGGATTCACCCTTGATTTTTGCAATATAGATCTTCTAGTTTACTCTAATAGCTAATGCCATCTACAGATGACAGCTCATCGAGCTTTCCAGTTTTGTAAGCAATATAAGCGAACGACTGAGTTCCGCAGACTTTGTGAAATCATAAGAAACCACTTGGCCAATCTGAATAAATACCGTGACCAACGTGACCGACCTGATCTTTCTGCTCCTGAAAGCTTGCAACTGTATCTTGATACAAGATTTGAGCAGCTGAAAATTGCAACTGAACTTGAACTCTGGCAGGTTAGAATTTCTTATCTTTCTGTGCATTACATGTTTGTTTGGTTAGTGTTTCAGACTTTCAGGCATAGATGGGGAATTTTCAAATACAACCTTTCAATTTGCTTTTGTATGCAGGAAGCTTTTCGATCAGTTGAAGATATACATGGCCTAATGTGCTTGGTCAAGAAAACGCCCAAGTCATCCTTGATGGTCGTTTACTATGCTAAGCTGACCGAAATATTTTGGATATCATCAAGTCATTTATATCATGCATATGCATGGTTCAGGCTCTTTTTATTACAAAGAAGCTTCAATAAGAATCTGAGTCAGAAGGATTTGCAATTGATAGCTTCATCTGTTGTTCTGGCTGCACTTTCGGTTCCTCCTCATGATCACACTCAGGGTGCATCTCATTTTGAACTGGAGCATGAGAAGGAGAGAAATTTCAGGATGGCTAACCTGATAGGCTTTAATCTTGAAACCAAACCTGAAAGCAGAGAAGTGGTATTTTACTTCCCCTCAACTGTATTCCCAAGTTAGTTTATGGGGATGTATTTTTTTATAACTCTTACTATTTGTTTTCGCTGTCCTCAGCTTTCCAGGTCATCGCTTCTTGCTGAACTGGTAAGATTATCTCTTTGATTAACTATTTTATTTTTCTTTACATTATTTGAAACACCTCATTCTTCTGAGCACTATATAATTTTTTTTCCCTCAGAACACAGATGAGATATAGGTGGTTATTTTCTTGGATATTGTTGTTTATTTATTTATTTTAAATGGATGAGATTTGAAGTGAGGTTTCTAAGTTTCTATTAAATCAAACAATTTATTTTGGTGTTATTGGTATTTTTTATTTTAATTTTGTTTGTTGTATGCTTGAATTACTGTGCTAGATATAAATAATTATATTTTTGAAGATTATGTAGGATTTTATCTATACACTACAATTATTGATGTCTGTATGCCACTTTATTTGAAATTTTAACTTTGGGGATTTTAACCTTAGAGAACCTCCATCACCTGCTTAATTTATAAATCTAGATAAGTGTTATGCAGATCATCTTCATTCTGTTGCAATTTAATTATTATGACCTCAATACACCTTCACTTTTATGACTTAAGATGACTTTTGTGGTGAAAAAACACCAATCTTCCTATTTTTGGTAATATTGTAGATCAAGCACTGATGTTTTACAAGTAGTACATGTGCACCCTAATAATAACTGCAAATGTAGAAAGACTCTTGATAAGAGTCCCAATATTTTAATGAGTTCCAAGTTCTGAATAATGTATTTTCCCTCAGTATTTTGTTGATTTAAACTGTGCATAAGCGATCTAATTGTTTAAACCCTTAAACACTTACCATAGTAGATTGATAATCATTATTATTGATTTTGCTTTCCTTGAAACCACAATAGTGGTCATGTTTTAATTGTTTGGCTTGATATAAACCTTCTCTTGTTTTTGTTCCTTCATAAATCTCTTTTTAAAGTTCATAAATGTCTTTACGTGCAATCCTTTTGTGTAAGCAAATAGCTCATTGGTTAGTGTCACTACTGCACAGTTAAATGCTACCTTTTCTATTAATGGTGGTAGAATTATCTAAATTCTAAAGTTTGTTTCTGTGTTCAATTCAGGCTTCCAAGGGTGTGATGTCTTGTGTAACTCAGGAAGTGAAGGACATTTACCATCTTGTGGAACATGAATTTCTTCCGTCAGATCTTGCATTAAAAGTGCAGCCCTTGTTAACCAAAATCTCGAAGTTAGGGGGTAAGCTTTCCACTGCTTCATCTGTCCCAGAGGTGCAACTGTCTCAGTATGTCCCGGCATTGGAGAAACTGTCTACCTTGAGGTTGCTACAGCAGGTGCATTTTCATTTTTTTACCGTTTTTAGCATGTGAATGTTCCCCTTTTAAGTGCATTTGTTATTATGCATGTTAACTTGTTGCATCTGTCTTTTAGGTGGCTAATGTGTATCAGACAATGAAGATCGAGACCTTATCTGGGATGATCCCCTTCTTTGATTTTTCAGTAGTGGAAAAAATTTCCGTGGATGCTGTTAAGCAGAAGTTTGTATCAATGAAAGTTGATCACATGAAAAATGTTGTAGTTTTCAGCAAAGTGGTAAGTATTCCTTCAATTAAGTATGGGTTCCTCCCTTGAACTTTATGAAAGAGTATGAACGCTGTTTTTTGTTGGAAGTTTGCCTAAATCAATTTAGAGTTTAAGTTCCTGGCATCCTATGTTATTCCTCGAATCCAAGTGTTTATTGATCATGTTTGTGTTGAAACACTATCGTTTTACAATCAAGATAAATTGAGTTCTTTGTTACCTTCAATCTGAAATGTCTAAAACCAGCTGATATCATAAATGTCTGACACATTTCTGGTGGGGTTACTTCTGAATAATTAATTTCGTATTTATATGTCTGTAATGTGTCTCAGTTTACCGATTATGTCAATTGTATGATTTCTATTGCAGAGTCTTGAGTCTGATGGTTTAAGGGATCACCTGGCCAGTTTTGCTGAACAATTGAACAAGGCAAGACAAATGATTTATCCTCCAGAGAGGAAGCCATCAAAACTTGGAGCTTTACTTCCCTCTTTGACAGAGGTTGTGGCCAAGGAACACAAGAGGCTTCTTGCTCGGAAATCAATTATTGAGAAGAGGAAAGAAGAACAAGAGCGGCAACTTCTTGAATTGGTACACTCTTGAGAATTAGTATTACTATTCCATATTAGGAGTTATTGATTTTAAAATGTTCAATATTCCTCTAACTGGTGCATTTGAAGGAACGTGAGGAGGAGTCAAAGAAGTTAAGACTGCAGAAAATAACTGAAGAAGCTGAACAAAGAAGACTTGCAGCTGAATATGAGCAGAGGAAGAACCAGAGGATCCTCAGGGAAATAGAGGAAAGACAAAAGGAGGAAACTCAAGCTTTGCTTCAGGAAGCTGAAAAGCGTATTAAAAAGAAGGGGAAAAAGCCAATCATAGAGGGGGTAATTTGAAAGGCGGTTTTCAATTAGATTTATAATTTGTTTGGTCTGCAAGTGTTGTTTTGACGATAAACCCTATCTGTAGGATAAAATGTCCAAGCAAACTCTGATGGAGTTAGCTTTGACTGAACAACTCCGAGAAAGACAAGAAATGGAGAAGAAACTGCAAAAATTAGCTAAAACCATGGATTATTTGGAAAGAGCTAAAAGAGAAGAGGCTGCTCCCCTGATTGAAGCTGCGTATCAACAGCGCCTAGTGGAAGAGAGGGTTCTTCATGAGCATTTGCAACAGGTATGTTGAATCCATATTTCTCAATCCATGTAGCACGTTAACGTTCATCATTCACAACTTCCCATTTAAATCTGAATTTGTCTTGTACTGACTGCCTTGGACCATGGTTTCATGCAGCAAGAGGTTGAACTGAGCCAACAGCGCCATGAGGGAGATCTCAGGGAGAAGGACAGGCTTGTTCGAATGATAGGCAATAAAGTTAGTATCGTCACCGTCTTTGGCTTCCCTTCTATGTTTCTTTACCATTATCATAGGCTAGGATGTATGAGGGTCTTCTTCTAGCTATCATAGATTCTTTTATTATTTCATATGTAGCACTTTTGATGATATTCTTCTCATGTGATTGACAATGCAGGAGATATATCAAGAGAGAGTTGTTAGTCATCGCGAAGCAGAATTTAACAGATTGAGGCGGGAAAGGGAGGAGCGGATCTCTAGGATTTTACTGACCAGGAGACAGGAGAGGGAAAAATTGAGGAAGCTAAAGTTTTATCTGAAACTAGAAGAAGAGAGGCAGGAAAAATTGCATGCAGAGGAAGAAGCACGGAAGCAAGAAGGTAATTTTTATTTTCTCAACCCTTGAGTACTGAGCATAGGGAACTTAAAAAGCAAACCTTGAGAAGTTGCTGATTTAAGTTTCACAATGCTCTTAACCTCAACCTTTGGCATTGAGGATATGAAAACCTCCTTTTCTTGAACGACTTAACTTTGTCATATTTTTAACTATTTCATATTTTTCTTCTTTTCAATTTGACCCTTTGTCTTGCATTCATTCTTCATAATGAAATGCTTATTGCAGTGTCGAGTATATTTACCTTTTTTTTACAGACAATCTAAGTAACCTGTCTTCTGTTTTATATTTTACCTAACATGTGGATTTTTTCCCTCCAGAGGCTGAAAGGCGAAAGAAGGAAGAGGCTGAACGCCTGGCAAAATTAGCCGAGATCGCCGAAAAGCAGAGGCAGAGAGAACTGGAACTCGAAGAAAAGGAAAGAAAGAGAAGAGAAGAGTTGTTGGGCCGAACCACTGAAGCAGCTTTGAAGCCTTCTGAACCTCTTTCCCGTCCACCTGAGCCTCTATCTGCTGCTCCTGCTGCAGCTGCAGCTGCTGCAGCACCAGCCGCTGGGAAATATGTTCCCAAGTTCCGACGTGAGAGGACTGAAGGTGCAGGTGCTGCTGCTGCGCCTCCTCCAGAAACTGATCGCTGGACTAAGCCAGACGGTGAAAGGTGGCGCAGTGGTGATGATCGGAGACCCTCAGCATTTGGTTCAGGTTCAAGGGCATCATCCACATGGTCCAGGAACCGTTGATTGTTGTGCCTTAACTTATCCACCTCATCGTTGCTCCTTAACTTATCCATCATCGTTGTTGCACCTTTGATTGCCTGATATTGTACTGGTTTTTGGTCCCCATTTTGAGTTCTAAAATTATTTTTGATACTGAGTTAAATTTACAATCCAGTTGGATTTGGCATGGTAATCGAAAATTCGCATCATAAGATATTGCAGACCTATTTTTATTCTTGTTGCCATACTGAGTTTTGCCATAAAAATAATCTGTTGCATATTTTCTTGTTTTATTTGGTATTGAAATATTTTTCATAGTTTTGAGGGTTAAACTTTGAGGTGGTACCTAGTGCTGGCAATGGTATATCATCAGTTTTTTCGGCCTCTTTGCCATTAACGTTCAGAGTTTAGATTTATCCGGGAACTTTTTTAGACAAATTATGAACTTTGAGTTTAGATTTTTTTTAATATAAGATTGATATGATAGCTACTTGACAATGATAGAGAATGTTATTTTTCCTCGAATGTAATATCTTGTGTCAGTGGTATCTCTTACCGACGAATGACTGGATAAACAATTCTTATATATACATATTATCTTCTTTCCCCTTATTGACTGAGCCATTCTGTAAAGTTTTTTATATACCACCTAATCAGTCTACTATCTACTATTGGGAAGGAATACTTCGGCACAAATTTATTTTTTATGTATAGAAGTTGAAATTTGTAAAGGCCCAAATTATTATTTTCTCATACTGGCCGGGAGCCTCCTATCATGATAATACACCTATAAGGTTCATCAACCGAGACTTCGGTGAGCCAACCGTTGGCTTCTATTTGTCTCAAGGTTCGGCTACTCTTATATAGCATGTTACCACAATAGGCAGGACCGTAGCATGGATCTAAAGTCAGATGTTTTTTCTGATGCACAGGATCCTCATAGAGGCAAGTGCAGAGCATACTAACATCTCTGTAGAGGGTTATAGTATAAACATTATAGCTTTGGCTTTCAGAAAGATATAAAGCTTGGAAGGAAGACATGGATATGAAAAACACAAATTTTATTTCATTCTTGTTCTGAGTACAATGTGGTCTAAGCATTCCTATTTATAGAAGGAAGCATACCTCTATCTCTATCACTAGAATCTTTCAGCTCACCAAACCTTATCTTACAATATCACACCACATCATTCCCTAGCTTACAACTCATCACACCTTATCTTACATGATAATATATCTGACATTACATTTTATTTTATTTTACAACTCATCACACTTTGTCCTATATGACACCACGTTTTATGCTTACTTTGGATGATTTCGGGAAGATTCCTTCTTATCTTGAATTCTGACTTGGAGAGAGATTATAGTAATGTCATTCTTCAGAGTTTACACTTCCATACATAGTGTACCACCATGGGGGTCTTGTCTCTTCATAAGTGACTTTCTCTGCTAGCAGTATCTCCATTATCTCAGCATGTGTCTTGAGCATCTTGGTCCACCTGTTCCATTATTGAGTCTGTATTTGTAGATTGATTGATCCCTAATTCATTTTGTCTGGAGGAACTTGCTTCACCCACTCTTTGGTAGAACGAGTTATTTGCTTCTATTAATCCTTTGCCCCTCACGAGGTTAGTAAGGTTATCGCAATGGCTAATGCAAGTGCTCGTAGAACTATCTGGCACATATTCATAAAAATTTACTTGACTTAAATGCTTTTGAAGTTCTTTTCTATAATTTTCTACCAACGGGTATGTGTCAAAGGTATCCCAAACATAGGCTTGATTCCTGGAACACGGAAGATTAGTAGCAGGGTGTTGTGAGTAGGGCCTATGGACAATAAAAATGGTCCTGAGCTTTTGAAAATCTCTTGCAGGATATTTCCTTGCTCTAGCGTTTTCTAGAGCATCATTCAATCTTGCCCGCCACCAGCTTAAAGGTGAGAACCACTCTAACAGAGTCCAGAGACAGAGTCCAAAGCAAATGATCATGATTCTGGGGATCAGTCAGGAACCTATATGTGGACTGAGTTTGCAAAGCAATGGGTGTGACATACAAAACAGTGGCACACCATGTGTACCATAGTAGATCCTCTGAAAGGATATATCTACAGTGAGGATTGATTGAGATGGCATTATTGAAAGGAACCTCTAGAGGGAAAAGATTTTCTTGAAAACTATCCTTGCAACCTATAAGAGCTTTATGCAAAAAAATAATGAAGGTGATTCTTTGCATACTCTTTAAGTTTTCCAGGTGAAAAGGACAAATCTACTCCTAGAGGGAGGTCTTTGGTTGTGGAGGCATATTCTGGTAAAGAATTGACCATTAGGATTAGTGGAAAAATATTGACAGTGGTGATGAGGTTGATGGATTTGTTTGGTCTAGAGAGGAAATCTGGGACTAAATTTTGGTTTTCTTTAACGTGTTTAACAATGAAATCATTTCTAGAAAACAAACTTTTCAACCTGAGTATCTGAGGATCAGGTGGCATCTTGTTTTTGAATTCTAGAATCTTGGGGAAAGAGGAGTTGTCCATTTGTACTTCAAATGTATGGCCTCTAGGATAAAAATCAAATTTCTGGATCTCGTACTTGACAGCAAGAGCCTCTTTATAGGTAGTGTGATAATGTTTTTCTGCATCCTTGAATTGGCCACTAGCATGCCCACAATAGTATCTTCTCTCCTTTACTTCTTCAATCAAGACTGCCCCCTAGAAATGATCACTTGCATCGGTTTGTAGGATTCGTTTGCCGGAGGTTGGGATTTTAAGTGCTAGAGGATTTTGAGCAATCTTCTTTAGTTCCTTAACCGCCTCCAGCAGGGTCTAATCAAAGTTGCCAAAACCCAGATTTAAGGTCAAATTTTGAGTATATCTTGGCGTCCCTGATCAACACATGCTGGGAAGATGCTTTGGGGATCGGAAATCTGTCATCCTTGAGGAAGTGATTGAGCGGCCGATAGTCAATTACTAGCCTTTTTTTTCCTCTTATTTTTCCAGATCTCTTCTCAACATAGAAGGCTTGGCATGCCCACTCAGACTTTGTGGGCTCAATCAGACCTTGTTTTATCAGTTGGGCACACTCCTGTTTAGCCTCAAGGAGGTCAGGAGGACTCATCCCTGGGTGTGTTGCTTTTGTAGGATTGATATCTTCATTCAGCTTGAACGGAAGCTGCACAAAGAAGTCTGGATTTTTCCAGAGGGGTTTTGGATGGTTGAATTGTTCATGGTTGTCTGCACATAAGGATATGAGCTTGTCTCTTATATCTTTGAATTCACCAAGGGCTTATGAGAGAGTGTAGAGCTTGGTAATCTCAGAATATGGCTTAAATTCTGTTTTGTATTTGATTCCCGAAGGAAGGATTTGGAGTCTTCCTGCCATAGCATATACATCCATGCCTATTAATATGTCTTTGTTAGGAAGGTTGCTTCCAATGACTTTTGTCCATATGGTGCATTCAGGGAAAAACCTAATCCCTATGGGAGCTTTTGACACAAGATCAGCCCTGAATGTTTTCCCATCTGCTGCAAGGAAAACGTGTGATTGTCGACTCCAAGCTTCATTGGGGAAGATCTCAGGATTCATCATTGTGCGATGTGCTCCTGTATCCATGTTGGCAATTACCCTTCTCGGGTGAGCAAATTTTGAGGCAAGGATTTGGATTTCAACACAAGGCAATGGAGGAGTAGGTGAAAGACTGTCTATTCCCTGA
>NC_032027.1:6896034-6910385 GCF_001865875.1 Lupinus angustifolius
GTCCCCTTCTAGAGGTTCTAAGGAATTAATGAGTTTGGTGGCCTTGGCAGTTTTGTTTGGACAAGTTTTTGAAAAATGCCCTCTCTGTCCACAAATGAAACACCTCTGACTACTCTTCTTCCCTCTATTCCCTTTCCTCCGAAAAAACTTCAAGGGCTTCTTTCTTCGTCGGGGAATTCTCTCAAACTTTTGTTTGTGAAACTTCCTCTTTGTGGAGCAAGTGAAACTCTTCTCTTTACATTAGATTTCCAAGTATGGTTTTGTGCATGCCTTAGTGAATTTGGACTTTTGTTTCAATATGTCAGAGAAGAATTGGTGTTGCTTGCAAAGTTTGTCAAGAGCTTCTAATGTTAACTGGTGAATTTGCCCTAGAGTGAGGGCACTGAAGTCTTTTTGTGAAGCGGCTACCATCCTATGAAGTTCGGGTTGGAGTTCTTGTGGGAGAGAGGCTACATAAGTATTTTTCAAACTGTTGTCATTGTAGCCATTTAACAAGTAGAATCGTTGCGACATTCTCTGGAAATGCTTCTCTAGATTTTTTACCTTTAGCGAACAACATTTCATTTCAAAGAACTCTTGTCTCATCTTTTTATCGAAGATGCTCATATCTCCGATAAACTCTTGGTGGATCGCCCCTAGAACTTCAGCAGTATTGTGCAATATATGGAATTGGTCTTGCCTAACTTGTCCAAGATTATGGTACCACTCTTTCAAGGTACCGGTCATTCCAAAACAAAGTTATTTTTCTTGTTCAATTAAACAATGCCGACAGAAAATACCAACTACAAAATTATATTTATTACCGTGGAGACAAACTAATACTTGTGGGTATAGTAATCGGGAAAAATAAGTATTAAAAACAAAAAAGAACTAATATTTTTTTATATATAAAACCATACTTGAAATGATGTAGTATCAATTTTGAGCTAAATCAAACAACAATTATATAATCTGTCAAGGCAAATCAATAAAAGAATGTGATTTAAATATCATTTATTGTATTACATTTTGGAAGTGCCAAAATCATATTGCATGTGTGAAATGAAATAAGTGATAAATCAAAGTTTGAGTTTGTAAAAGATGAAGAGATGGGACTATCTATATAGTGAAATAGTAAAAGTTGTGAAAATGTATTATGTGACATGAGAAGTATGTATTGAAAACAAGGGAGGGGATCCACTTATTTTAAGAGTAACTTGAAAAAATTGATGGAAAATTCAACACAATAACAAGAAAAGCTCTAAGAGAGTATATGTAGCGGATAATAATTTCTCCAACTTGCTAGAAAGGAGCAATAACAAATAATGACAGTAAGTAAGCACACACAAGAGACTTTTAACGTGGAAAATCTTCCCTAATGTGAGAAGTAAAAACCACGGACACAAGCCAGTCAATCAAGCTTCACTATGATCAAAATAGAAATACAAGAGTGTCTCCAAAATACAACACAAAACTTGCTCAACAATACGGCAAACAACAGAGCAACAAGCTTGAAAATGAGAACACAAGAGTTGCAGAAAAACAGTCACTATTGTGGCTCGTTTTCTACCACCTCAGATGACTTCTCACCGATCCAACCATTCAGAATGAAATACTAGAAGCCGTGAACCTGTTGTCCAAATTTCAGCTCGATCAACGGTGAACGAAGAAGCAATCGCGAATTTCCCACGGCTGCTATGACTTACTACGGATTGAGTTCTCTTGTCTTCTCTCTTTCCACATCTGACCTATATCCATTAGATTAAGTGGGACAAGTACATTTTACCCAATTGAGTCTTTCTCCACATAGGAAGGAAGCCCAAACTTAACAAATCTCCCTCTCACAACTATGTGGAGAGAATCGCCAAAACGACGATCTCATAAGTTTCAAACTTTCATTTTGATAAGGCCTTAGTCATCATATCAGCACCATTATCATATGTATGAACCTTAGCCAATTCCAACAACATAGCATCCAAAGCATCACGTATTCAATGGTACTTCACATCAATGTATTTGGACCTAGAATAAAAAGTTGAATTCTTCCCAAGTTGAATTGCACTTTGACTATCACAAAATAACAAGTATTTGTCTTAGACAAAACCAAGCTCAAGCAAGAATTTCATCACTCAAAGCAACTCCTTGTATGCTTCTATAATGACAATAAACTCTATCTCAGTAGTGGACAATGTAACACACTTTTGCAACCTAAATTGTTATACCACAACTCCCCCTGCAAACTTAATCAAGTAATCCGGAGTGGACTTTCTGGAATCAATGTCTCCAACCATTTCAGAATCAGTATAGCCCACAAGAGTAGGTTTATCACCTCCAAAACAAAGCCTCAAACTAGCAGTACCACAAAGATACCTCAAAATCAATTTCACAGCATTCCAATGCTCTCTACCTGGATTTGACAGAAATCTACTAACTGTACCAACAACATGTGCAATATCTGATCTTGTACACGTTATTGCATACGTCAAACTTCCCACAACAGATGCATAAAGAACCTGTTGCATATATGATATTTCAGCTCCATTTGAAGAATACTATTTAGCACTCAACTTAAAATGAGTAACAAGAGGAGTGTTTACCGCCTTAGCATTTTGCATCTGGAACTTCTCTAACATTCTCTTAATATAGTGTTCCTGTGACAACCAAAGTTTCTTTTCTTACCTATCTCGCATGATTCTTATACCAAGAATCTGCAGAGCAGCTCCCATGTCTTTCATGACAAATGGCTTGCCTAATTTCTTCTTTAACGTGACAATCGTGGAAATATTTTCCCAATAATAAGCATGTCATCAATATATAATAATAGGATGATGAAATCACCATCAACAAACTTTCTAATGAAGACACAATGATCAGAAGTAGTCTTCTTGTAGCCTTGCTCACACATAACAGACTCAAACTTCTTGTACCATTGTCGTGGAGCCTACTTCAAATCATATAGACTCTTTCTCAGTTTACACACATAGTTTTCTTTCCCTTCAACAAGAAAATCATCAGGTTGTTTCATATAAATCTCTTCCTTCAAATCACCATGAAGGAAAACAGTTTTTACATCCATTTGCTCTACCTCCAAATCAAGAGTAGTAGCCAAACTCAATACCATTCTAATGGATGACATCTTCACCATGAGAAAAAATCTCACTGAAATCAACATCATTTCTCTGTTTGAAACCTTTAACCACCAACCTGGCTTTATACCTTGGAGATGTAGAATTACTTTCTTGCTTCACCCTGTAAATCCACATGTTTTCCAAAACTTTCTTCCCTTTTGGGAATTAAATTTGATCAAATTAAATGTGTGATTATCATGCAAGGACTTCATTTTCTCTTGCATTGCATCCAACCACTTCTTCTTTTCTTCATTCTCCATAGCTTCATCATAATATTCAGGTTCTCCTCTGTCTGTCACAACAACATAGTCATCATAAGGGTACCAAGTAGATGGTTTCCTCTGCCTATTAGACATTCGAAGTTGAACTTGAGGTGGTTCAAGAGCATCATCAAGATTCTCGTCTTGTGACATTTCATGTTCATCTTCACCAATATCAATGGAAAATCTAACTCATCTTCAAGTTGTTGATCACCAACATAATCATGTTGCTCACCATTTCGAATATAATTCTCAATTGTATCCAAATCATTTATAGGCGTCCAAAATGGATCAATATCAAACAATCTACTATCTTCCTCGGGTGTAGTCTTTTTCATCTTATCAATATCTTCAATGGTTTGACCTTCCATGAACTTCACATCACGACTTCTAACAACCTTTTTCTCAAAGGATCATACAACCTGTAGCCAAATTCATCTTCACCATAACCAATAAAGATGTAATGCATTGTCTTTGCATCCAACTTGGACCTTTAATCCTTTGGAACATGTACAAATGTCTTGCAACCAAAGACTTGCAAATGATCATACTTGACATTCTTACCAAATCAAATCTTGTCCGACACCTCAGCATTCAGAGCAACTGCAGGACTAAGATTAATAACATGTGTTTCCGTGTGCAAAGCCTCACCCTAGAAATGTTTAGGTAATTTTGCTTCAGAAAGCATACACATCCTCTCCACTAAGCCATTGAGTTGGGGAGTCTTAGGAGGTGTCTTTTCAAGTCTAATACCTTGTTGTTTGCAGTAAGTATCAAATGGCCCATAATACTCACCATCGTTGTTAGTACGAATGCATTTCAACTTCTTGCCAGAATGTCTCTCAACCAAAATATGGAATTGTTTAAACTTTTCAAGCACTTGGTCCTTTGTCTTCAAAGCATAGACCCAAAGCTTCCTTAAACAATCATCAATAAAAGTAACAAAATAAAGTGCACCACCAAATAACTTTACCTTCAATAAAAGTAACAAAATAAAGTGCACCAATTCAAACAGCTCTGACTTCCTTGAGAGATGATACTTCTTAAAGGATACTTTGGCCTACTTACATGCCATACAATAAGAACATTTATCCAACTCTGCACTCTTCAATCCTGAAAGTATATCCTTTTTGGATAAACAATTCTACCTTTTTTCATGATATGACTGGGTCTGTGGTGCCACAAAGAAGCCTATTTGTCCATGACATTCACACTTTCTTTAGCAACCAAAGCTTTTGTCCAATACAATTTAGAAATTTTCTTCCCTCTGACCACAACCAAGTTACCTTTAGCGAGTTTCCATTTTCCAGAACCAAAATGATTATCATAACCACCATCATCAAGAATCTGCATAGAGATCAAATTAAAACGAACATCTGAAGCATGTTTAACTCCTATCAACAATAACTGCACTCCCATGTCAGTATGCAAACAAATATCACCAATGCCAACTACCTTTGACACACCATCATTACCCATCTTCAACACTCCAAAATCAACAGAAGTGTAAGATGTAAAGAACTCCTTACTTGGTGTGACATGTAATATAGCACCACTATCAATTATCCACATACTCTCATCTGATACAATATTAACCAAATCACATTCATGAAGAACAATAAGATTGTCACAAGTAGTAGTAATAATATGATCATTATCACCATTTTTTTCTCGTTATGCTTGCCCTTTTGTCTTTGTTCTCTATTTTCCAATGAAAACAATTCTTCTGTATGTGACCTGCTTTGTGACAATAGTGACACTCCATATTCTTGTATCTGAACTTGGACTTACTTTTGCGTTTTTATCTATCATCTTTTGGTTCCTTTCTATGACTTCTCCCACTATTTACAGTGACAAACACCTTAGAATGAGATGAAGTATCATGTGCCTTCTTCTCACATCTTCATTAAGAATACTTCCTTTTATACTTTGCAAAGAGACAATACCATTAGGTGTTGAGTTTGTAATTGAAACCCAAAATGTTTCCCAAGAATCTGGTAGAGTATTCTGTAGCCATAGTCCCAACACTTCATCATCAAACTTGATACACATTCCTGATAAATGATCAAAGACCCATTGAAAATAATTCAAGTGGTCTGAAATAGAAGCTCCCTCCTTGTACCTAAAATTCATCAAGGAATTCAACAAGTATAATTTCTTATTCACTGATTTAGAAGCATACAAGGATTCAATTTATTCCATAAAGATTTTGCATTTTCCTCATTAGGAATGTGATTGTAGACATTGTCTTCTACATATTTCCGAACGAAACCACAAACGTATTGATGTTGAAAACTTCAATCCTCATCAGTCTTGGACTCTGTCTTCTCAATAGAAAACAGAGGAATATGCAAATTCTTCACAAATAATAAATCTTTCATTTTTCCCTTCCACAAGTGATAGTTAGTGTCATTCAAACATATCATTCTATGTGTATTTGGCTCCATCATTCAAGCAAGTCAAATAACCTCTAACCTCAAACCCCAAAGAGCTCTAATGCTACTCTGATGGGAAATTCAACACAATAACAAGGAAAACTCTAACATAGTATATGCAGCGGATAATAATTTCTCCACCTTGCTAGAATATATAGGAGCAAATAATAAATAATGGCAGTAAGTAAGAACATACATGAGACTTTTAACGTGGAAAACCTTCCCGATGTGAGAAGTAAAAATCACGGGCACAAGCCAGTCAATCAAATTCCACTATGATCAAAATAGAAATACAAGAGTGTCTCCACAATGCAACACAAAACATGCTCAACAATACAGCATACAATAGAGCAACAAGCTTGAAAATGAGAACAAAAGAGTTGCAGAAAAACAGCTAATTTTTTGGCTTGTTTTATACCACCTTGGGTGACTTCTAACTGATCCAACCGTCCAGAATGAAGTACCAGAAGCTGTAAACCTGCTGTCCAAATTTCATCCGATCCAACGGTGCACGAAGACGCAGTCGCGAATTTCTCACGAATGCTATGAGTTCCTATAGATTGATTTTCTTGTCTTCTCTTTCACTTTTCTATTGTCTCCTTTTGCCTAAACTGATTGCACACTCTTACCACATCTAACCCTATCCATTAAATGAAGTGGACAAGTAGGTTTTACCCAATTGGGTCTTTCTCCACATAGGAAGGGGCGCAAACCGAACAAAAACTTACTCCACATCCTAACTGTCAATTCTTGAGAAATCCAATAGTTAGATTTATTCACTAATTCAAACCATTGAATTTTCTAAAAATGAATGACTAGGATATAGAGTATCTTTTTTCTACTTACTCTCGAAGTAAGTGGATATAGACTTAGATTTATGATATAATAATTAAAAATTGTGTAAATATAAAATGAAGTGGGTGAAAGAAGAGGTAATAAAATTGGGTGTACTATGTACGAGGAAGCTTAGAAAACTTAGATTTAGAATATAAAAATGGGGGTCAAAGCAAGAACCATAATGATTATGGAAGGACAATAAACCAATTATTACAACCAATTAACCCATAATAGAAATGGATATAAAATTGCTGACACCATATGGTGTAATATCATGGTTGTTGCAATTTCCAATACTAAATCATAATTCATATCGTCAGACATAATACAAATTAAATTGGAAACTCCTCCTACAAATCCTAAGGAAAGTCACAAAATAATATTTTTGTAATTTATTTATTAATAATGATTGTTTATAAGTAACATATCATTTTCATATGATATATCAGGAGTCAATAAATTACTTCCAAGCTATATGGCATGACATATTTTGTACCACGATCCTCTCATTCTTTGGAGTATAACATGGTTGATTAGAAAAATAATTAATTATTAAAATTTTAATTTAAATATATTTTTTTAAGCAATCGTACCTAGTGGTACACTTTATGAGAAAGCAGATATAGTCCCATTCTACATATATCAGTGTTAGAAAGATGGCATTTGATTTTCCATAAAAATTCCACGCGAACACCAAAATCACAATTATCATCAATTTAAAACACTATTTATTCTAATATTTTCGACCGAACCTTCTCTCGCGTCTTATATCATACCTTCGATTCCTCTGCTTTCACGTTATTATCAACAATGAACAAAGCCAAATTTCTCGGATTTCTACATTTTTATTAATATATGATTTCGTCATAGCTATAAACAATTAAACATCAATTTATTCATTCATCGATTTGATTGAGAAGTAGGACGAATCTTATGGATTCTACAATTGAACGCGACGAAGAGAAACCACTAGTTTCCGATGAACCATTGCAGATTCTTCAGGATTCTAAAAATAAGAGCCATAAGAAGGATGTTCATATATTGAGTTCGGCGTTTCTGTTAATCTTTCTAGCTTATGGAGCTGCTCAGAATTTACAGAGCACTCTCAACACTGTTAGTTTTCTTAATATAACAGTATTTTTAGTGTTTTAAATTTTAACTATTCGTCACATTGTTGGTTAATGAAATTAGGATATTATCATTTTAGTATTGAATTTCTGAAATTAAAGTATTTGTTATGTTAGTTACAGAATTCAAGAAATTATCGTTTTAGAATGTGTTTTGTTGAGATTAATTTTGTCAAAGAAACAGTTGTTGGAGGTCCAAATAAGTGTAAATGTGTAACTATATAGATGAAGGTGTTTGGCAAAATTATAATGATAATCCTACATCTGTTTTGGGGTGAAAATAAGCATTAGTTTTAAAGCTACACTTTAATGTGATTATCCGACTTTTCAGATTATTTGAACCAAACACACTCTTAGTCTTAAAAAAAATTTGAAATCATATTACTCTCTGGAAACAGCATCTTCCTTTGGTTGCGTATATTTGCCCTCCCCTAACTAGAGATTGCATCTTCAAAGGGTAAGGCTGCGTACATCTGACTTCCCTAGACTCCATTAAGTGGGAGCCTTGTGTTCTTGACTGCCCTTTATATTAGGTCCTGGAATTATAATCTTCCAGTAAAATAGGATCCTCTAACATGTAAAGTAAGGAATAATATGACTGATGTTTATATTTTAGGGACTAATATGATTTGTGTTAGGACTACAATAATAGTTTCTTAACATTAGGGCCAAAAGTGACTGAGTCTTGTAATTAGAGGGCCTAATATGATGGTTTAATCAAAGGCATTTTTTGGCATTTAGTTTATGAAGAAATTGAATTCTGAACTTGTGAATTTGAGTTTGATTTCAGAAGGAGGATTTGGGGACAACTTCACTTGGGATATTGTATTCGTCTTTCACGTTTTTCTCTGTGATTGCTTCTTTAGTGGTACGGCTTCTTGGTTCCAAGAATGCTTTAATCATCGGGACAAGTGGTTATTGGCTGTATGTTGCAGCAAACTTAAAGCCAAACTGGTAATTGAAGGCTATCTTCTTTTGGATTTTCATAAAACTCTGCTGTTGTCGCAAACATAAACCTGCACTGTATTAAAATAAGATTCCTTAACTCTCAAACATAAGCTTGATATTCTGGCTAGGTATTTCTGAATCTTTATTTCATTGGTATTGCACTTCCTTGAACAATATGGGTTGAAGTTTTGGAGATATAATTGCAAATTACTTGGTTAATAATATCATGACGAGGATAGAAAAGTTATCAGTAAGCAGTGCTTTGTGAAATTGAATTGTAGAACTAAAATGGAAAAACAAAGTGTGAGTGTATATCTTTGTTTTTTAGCTGCAGAAGCATCTCACTAGAAGAGCAGCAGGGCAGAAAAAATATGCATTCCTCAGTTGTAGTGGTCCGGGTGGAAGCCATTTTGAGTTGAGGGAGTGGCATAAGAATAGTTGAACTTAATAGTGCATATATTGTGGTGCAAAGCATGCCCCTATATGGACAATTTGATTGAACTCTTGTTAATTATAGATATAACAGGAGCTACTTGGAATTCCTACAACTCATGTTCTGCAATTAGTTATATTCTGGGATTCATGAATGATTTCTTAGTTTTTTTAAGGTTGACCATTTATGGTTTCACTTTAACTTATTATGCATATCCTTTACCATTGGGTGATTCTTCCTCCAGGTATACATTGGTTCCAGCCTCTTTGTATCTTGGGTTTTGTTCTTCAATAATATGGGTTGGACAGGTACACGAAACATGTCAAGGTTCATTCAAACTGTCATTAGTCACCTGTATCTTTACTAACCTTGGTTTGAACTTCAGGGAACATATCTCACTTCCACTGCACGTAGACATGCTACAGATTACAATTTGCATGAAGGTGCAGTAATTGGCAACTTCAATGGGGAATTCTGGGCTGTGTATGCACTCCACCAGGTGATCATATTATTTTTAACTCCAAACTGACCACTTTGTTGTTTTTTGTTTCTTTAAATAAAAAGAACTGTTTTAGAACTCAAAGCTGATCAAATAAGATTTCTTTTGTAGTTTATTGGAAATCTTATCACATATGCTCTACTGAATGATGGGAAGGTATGCAGTGGTTGATCTTTTGCATTTTGGGAATTTTCTTTTAATCTGTCTGTTTTAACTTTCAGCTCATGATCTTTAGTTTGTTGAAGCTTTCCCCTTCCCCGTTAGCTATTAAGAATGAAGAATAGGTGCTTATGTTATATTTCAGAATAATAGCTCACTTATGATTGACAAACCTTTTGTCCAAACTCTGTTGAACCAAAATAGGATTAAATTTTCTATTAAAAAAAAACATTTACCTTGCAATAAACATCTATGTATTTAATCTTCAGCTTTGTTTTATTTTTTGAAACTAAGGACTTGTAATGGTTTACCAATGGTGTTGACTGTTGACACTGTAATCTGGCATTGCTTTATTTGCTTTTTAATTTGTAGGGTTAAATTTGTCCAATATTTTGAAACATGTTAATTTGTACAGTATGCAAAATATTTCAAGGAAATGTAGTGGTGATGTGTTTTTGCTTGCACCATTCATTTACTACTAGCAAGTTTCAGGTTTTGATTTTAAATATTTTATACATTCTCATGGTTTGACTTTTCCATATGACTGCAGGAAGGAAACACCAATGGCACAACTTTATTGTTTGTTGTATTCCTTTTCGTCATGTCCTTTGGTTCAATACTAATGTGCTTTTTGAGTAAACAGAGTGGTAATGGTAAGGGAGAAAATGAGCTTTCAGGTGCTGATGCTGGTTTGTATGCATCACTCAAGTCTCTATCCAAATCACTTACCAGTGCATTGTCTGATGTAAGGATGTTGTTGATCATACCTCTCATTGCATATTCAGGACTGCAACAAGTATTTGTTTGGTAATTTATTATGAATAACAATGCATAAATCCTCTTTATCTTTCAGTAATGGTTGTCTGATTTTTGGTGTTCTTCCACATCCATTATGTCTTGTTTGTTAATGAAAATTTCTTGCACAGGGCTGAATTTACCAAGTATATTGTAACTCCTGCAATTGGTGTTTCTGGTGTGGGTAGCGCAATGGCAGCATATGGAGCTTTTGATGGAATAGTAAGTATGTGAATGAAGAACTGTACTTCCCTGTCTTCCGTGGTTGAAAGTAACTTGATTGCACCATGCGAATATGAGCATCTCTCTCTTCTTCTAAGTTTTTTGAAATGTCTAAAGCAACTACTATCAGTATCTGTAAAAGCAAATTCTACTTGTCACATAGAAATACATTCTCATGGGATCAGTTATATATTGTTTTTTTCATTTTCTTTGAATCTGTCAGTGTTCTCTGGCTGCTGGTCAACTCACTTCTGGTCTCACGTCTATCACATCAATAGTCTGTTTCGGAGTTTTTGCTCAGGCGATTGTATTAATCTTACTTCTGTTAAAGTTCAGGTTAGCAATAAATACCTTTGTTTGACTGAAGTTTATGGGTACTATTTCCCCCTGTATTTTCCATCGTGCTTATATCTTGCTTTGCCACTCTTGATCCAGCATTTCTAGCGGATGGCTTGGTACTCTGTACATACTTTTTTTGGCCGCTTTATTGGGCATTGGTGATGGAGTTTTAATGACACAGCTCAATGCTTTGCTTGGAATGTTATTCAAGCATGACACTGTATGCAAAATGCCATATACATCTTTATTTCCCTTAAAATGGATGATAGTGTTTGAATCATGTAATAGTATTGTTCACCTTGCATCTCCATAACATGATCTGAGCTCAATGCTTTGCTTGGAATGTTATTCAAGCATGACACTGTATGCAAAACGCCATATACATCTTTATTTCCCTTAAAATGGATGATAGTGTTTGAATCATGTAATAGTATTGTTCACCTTGCATCTCCATAACATGATCTGAGATCAATTGTTTGTTTGCGCCACATTGCTAGTTATAAATTCATTCACAAAGTATGCATCTCCTGTAATTATTCTCATATTGCACATACTTTTTGCTTGATTCTTTTTCTCCTTGGCTTATTTTCCTCAATAAGCCAACCCCACCTAGTGTAGCTGACGCTACCTACTAGGATTAAGGTTGGTTGTTATAGCTGCTGCTTATTTCCTCAATACTCCTGGTATCTTTTTGTTGAGCTTTTTACCGTAAATAGTTTAAGTTTCCTCTAAATGTCAAGTGTATGTTGCTTCTGGTGCAGGAAGGGGCATTTGCACAGCTAAAGATATGGCAAAGTGCTACAATTGCTATTGTGTTCTTTTTAGCCCCGCATATCTCGTTTGAGACAGTGGTTGTGATTATGCTTGTTTCGCTATGCTTGGCATTAGCCAGTTTTCTATGGCTAGCTCTCAAGGTGGCGAAGGCATCACCATGACACCATCCTCCACCGGGGAGTGAATTGAATGTTGCTACAACTGCTAGCATAATAGATCCTCGTATGAGCTCTCTCTCTCTCTCTCCTTGCCTGTAATATATCCAATCTGAACAACTTCATTATTTTATTTTTAATTTATGCTCAAATTCCCTGTTGTTGAATGAGCTGTGTATAAATTATGATTATTGTTGTTGTATAAGCATAGGTGGCTATATTTACTTAAATATACTCCTTGACAAATTCAAAAGGTAAAGATACATGCTCAATAAGTAATACTATTTGCACACTCGCGTATAATCTCTTTAAATCTGTCACAATTCAATATATATGACCTGCAGAGGAGGATGTATTGCGTTTAGAGATGAGAAGTGTTAGTGCTTGCTATTTATTATAGCAGTTATTTTATGATAGATGGTATTATTCGAACTATGTAGCTAATCTCACTTAGTGAATTTAAGGTTTGATTATTGTAGTATAGCAAGGCCATTCAGAATTTGCTAAGGATTGTCAAATTAACATTTCTTTTAATCATTGAGTGTGTAATCACCTAGTATGGGCTCTGAAATTCTCGAGTTAGAGTTTTTGGCAACCCAAATACATTAATTTTTTAAGAAGAGTTTTGCTACCATTCTATATTAGTTAGCACCTTTTGTAGTGTTCATGTACCAGATAACTTTTTTATAAAAAAAAACATTTCTCAAGCTAAAAAAGAATTCTGTTTTACCCTTTTGGACTCTAGTGCAGAAACAATCATACCCCCAACCACCATGTTTCCACGCCCACAATATTTTAATTTTTAATGTTGTGGAGTCTCCAATATCTAATTCTGCTATAGTGGCTAATTCTGCTCATAAAGCACGCTTTAGTGGCTAATGCTGCTCCTCACAACTCGGTCATAGTCATCATATGACCCAAGTTATGCTCCATTTCATCTCTCATTGGTCCATGACATACAATTTCTCACACAAACATCCTCATAACTCAAAAGACATAGTAGTTAAGATTAGGTAGTTCTGCACCAAATTTCACTGCTGCATATGCACCCTCCTAATAAGCACCAACCATTTCATCTACCCTTTACCATCCCAAAATGTCTCTTTGGCTCTTTAACTTCATTCGTTTGCACCTCACAACCCCATGGCCTATACTAATCTCTGCTGCAACATGGATAACACTACTTAGCATCACGGTGGCACTGGCCACTTTCTCATTGCAGGTGGCGTTTGTTTCGGCCATATCTCCTTCGTCTTCCTTGGCTCAGAAGTGCAAGGCTGATGGGTCCATTGGGATAGCCATGGATGTTCCAAGAGACATTCTTTGTTTTACTGCTCATCTGTGCATGAAATCCAAGATTGATCTAATCCTTCTGCCAGTGATGTTACCACATCATATGACAGGACCACAATATTATGATTGCACTGATCACCACAACTATGACATTGAATCACAATGACACAACCACGTCGGAAAGACAATGCAATTGCTTTGGTCCATATTTGGACTGCATCAGGCCACATCAGTGATTATGACACAAATGTAAAAAGAGTAGAAGAAACAAGAGTATGGGATAAAACATAAGTGTACTGAAAAAAAGGATCTAAACATTGTATTTACAAAACTTGAAACAAGAATCTTGTTTAAGGAAACCAAACTGTTTCATGATCAAGAAAAATGTTGTGGTAATTAGTAGAGATATTGCAGTCTTAAGCATGTTGAATACATAAAAGCAAGCGAAAAATTAAAGTCAAGCATTGAGTAAAATGTTTGGATACATCATTCTTGGAACTTGCTATTAATGTGGTCATGAGTTTTGAAGGTGTAAAATGAAAAAATCAACTAAAGGAGAGTAAAGAATATGACGGTTACGAATATGATCGTTGGGGTTATAGTTGTTGGATCATTGACAATTGGGAATGCATCTCTCATTTGGGCTGTCAGATGAAGATGGCTCGTACTCTCAGCCGAAGTATTTTCGACAAATTTTTCTCCATTTCTTTCCGGAGTACTAGAGTTGGCACAAGTAGTCAAATTATGGGAATTTCGAGAACTGATATTGGTAGTCAAATTGTGGGAAAATAGAATTGGCACAGACAGAGGCGGAACATGTAAAGGGCAGGTGGGGGCAACTGCCCCCCCCCCTGAATTTTCAGTTTTTTACCTCTTTACTTATAGCAATATATCCTATGTTGTTTCATGTGTCACTAGTTATGGTTGAATATTTAATTATTAAACTCTTAAATTATAAAAAGTGATAT
>NC_032027.1:6910485-6910970 GCF_001865875.1 Lupinus angustifolius
AGTATAACATGTGTTATCCTTCAAAAAATTATACATAATTGATAAAAAAATTCTTACATATGTAGATGTTGATGTTTCTTATAATAATATGATTTCATTTAAGTTAGTAACTNTGGGATTAGGATGAGGATGAGGATGAGGCTGAGGATGAGGATGAGGATGAAGATGGTTATGAGGATGAGGATGAGGATAAGGATGAGGATGAGGATGAGGATGAGGATTAACATGAAGATGAGTACTAGGATGAGGATGAGGATTAGGTTTAGGATTACGATAAGGATTAGGATTTGTATTAGGATTAGGGTGATGATGAGGATGAGGACGAGGATGAGGATGATGATTGGGATTAGGATGAGGATAAGGATTAGGATTAGGATTAGGATCAGGATTAGGATTAGGATTAGGTTTAGGTTTAGGATTAGGATTAGGATTAGGATTAGGATTAGGATTAGGATTAGGATTAGGATTAGGATTAGGATTAGTAT
>NC_032027.1:6911070-6955439 GCF_001865875.1 Lupinus angustifolius
ATTCGGTTTGAGTAACAACATCTTAAGCAAGGACATACAATTCTATTAGGGTTTTCAACATTCTCAATTGCACACCTAACAAATGATTTTACCCATTCGTCAATCGATTGGCACTCATCCATTTTCGATCCATTTTCTATTAATAAAAAAATATAATGGGCATAAATCCCTAAAGCTTGGAGTTAAGATCACCAAGCAGAGCAAATGCATTATTATGTAATAAAAATAGGGGAATCCTAACTCATAACGTAAGCTAAATGAGTCGGAACTCGGAAACCCCCACTCAATACAAGCTATATGAGTAAAATCACTCAATACAAGCTAAATATAATGTAATTAAAAAGACAAATAACTATAGGAAAAACTCCCTTTCAATTCGGTGTTGAATGCGTGAATGATGATTTTAAGGTTAAACGAGTGAAGGATTTTCGAAATTAGTGTTGAATTATTTTCGTGTTGAATGAGTGAATGATTTTCGGTGTTGAAGGGATGAATTATGATGAGGTTGAATGATTGTCTAGGTCGACTTTGAGAGTAAATGAGTGTTGGGATTGCCGATGAATGTGTGAGAATACAGACACATTTTAATTTTTTAGGGTCTGATAGTATCTTCAACAGTGCATAATGAAGATAGCGCTGCCAATGATATATAATTAACAATACAATCTTAAGGAAACGCTATGGAAGAACTCCCCATTCAAATATAAAGAAGGTAAGTGTTCCACAGCGCAATTTTAAGGAAACGCTATGGAAGATATAATAATTTTTTCAGTAATCCATTTTTTTAATGAAATTCAAATTAGTAATTACATTATGACATTTGATTAATGACAATTAATTAAATATATAGAACAATTAATAATGGCAATAAATAACATTCAAACAATTAATCGATTAAGCACTATGTTAAGCGATTAAGCGCAGAGGAAATAATTTTGTTGATCATATCGACATTGCTTTTTACGAATGTGTTGTTGTATAGCTAAAAGAGAATAAATGAGAGATAAGTATTCAACAATGTATTTTTGTGAATGTGATGTTGAATTCAACGTAACAACAACGCATTGTTAAAAATGCACTGTTGTACAAGTATAACAACAACGAATTCATAAAAAAGCATTATCGAAGACCATTATTCCTAATTCTACACAGTTACATTCACAATAGAAAATAATCTAAATGCATACAGAAACAGAACATAACAACAAAATGAATGCATACAGAAACACCAAATGACAACTATATGAACACAACTAAATCTCAACTGAATTTATATATTGAATATTAATTACACTGTAATGTTTACATAGACCAAATCATATACATTACATTGAACATTAATTCAATTCCCTAAGCTACAATCTGTGCAAAACTAATGTACTATACATTTAGCTATGATTTGTCAACAGAACTAAGTACTAAATTTGACCATTGTTCTATAATCTGGTTGACTTCGTCATCAGTATATGATTTGCCAACAATCTTGATTTCATTAGCTGGTCATTGCTGAATGATCTCCTTCATGAATTTCAGCACGTAATAGCCGCAATCTACCTTGTTTTTTTTGGCAATGGGTCTACAATTAAAATAAAGTAAATAAAGAAGTATAACCTTAGTTGAAGTATGAATACATTACACATATAATTATGTGAGATTATTTGTGCCAATACCTTTATATGAGTCCACTTGATTTTGTGATTTGGTAACTTGTTTCTAGCACAATTATAGCTTTTGTAAACTCTCACCGCACTAAACAATAGAAAATGTACTTAATTACTAAACAACTAGGAAAGTGAAAGTGTAACTAAAATTTTAAATGAGTAGTCCACTTACCTAGGAAAAAAATCTTTCATAATGGGGTACTTGTTCAGATCACCGTGTGCCAATGAGTCAAAGTAGTATATTTCTTTATTGATCTGATTGATGGCAACCAAAACCCAATGTTGCCTAACAAAATATATGTACATGGTTAGGAAATGTTAAGCACAACAAACATACTAAAGAAATAAATATAAAAGACAATTAATTTTTTTTATCCCGGTATTAAAAGGTGCAAGAAATAAATCTGCATCTTCTCTGTTCCACAATCTTATTTTTGTCACTTGACACCAAAGCGGTAAGGTGTGGGGATATGAACATCACCTTTTTTTTATTTACCGAAATAAAATTTTCATACAAGTACCTAATATATATAACACAAATGTTAGTTAATTATAACACACCGCCATGCAAAAGTGAGAGGTTAAGAAAACATAATTTACCTCATATATATACATATAGTAGTTGCACCTATACAATCAGAGGCGGAACATGTAAAGGGCAGGTGGGGGCAACTGCCCCCCCTGAATTTTTAGTTTTTTACCTCTTTACCTATAGCAATATATCCTATGTTGTTTCATGTGTCACTGGTTATGGTTGAATATTTAATTATTAAACTCTTAAATTATAAAAAGTGATATATATAATGACATATTTTTTGGAAAAGCATATGTACTTCACTTCATCCACCCAAATGACGTCTTTATGGAAATACACATTTATAGATTATAAATAAATATAGTATAACATGTGTTATCCTTCAAAAAATTATACATAATTGATAAAAAAATTCTTACATATGTAGATGTTGATGTTTCTTATAATAATATGATTTCATTTAAGTTAGTAACTATTTTACATTTGATCAAAGATATTATGTATGTATTGATAATATATACACTAATGATGCTTATAATTTATTTAATATTTATAAGATATGTATTTTTGTCAAAAATCTATTATGTGAATTTCAATTAGCAACAAAAGATTAGTTTGAGATATCAATTTCAAAGTTTTGTTGTTCTGTCGTTAGTCATTCAAGTTTGAAAAATTCTCAATCATAACAAAAACAAATTCTCAATCATTCGTCGTTAGTCATATATTGTTTCATCTTATTTTAGCTATTATGGTTTAGTTACTACATAAATATCATTTTCAGCAACAAAAATAACCAAACAAAATTATGTAGTAAGATAGAAGATAAATTTGTAAATTATATAGTAATTTATATTGAAAAGTAAATAACTAAAAATTTTATCTTATATGATCCTTCATATTCATCGTTACTCAATTAATTTTAGTAATAAAATTGTAGTTAAATATTGTTGCCCCCTCTAAAATTTAGATCAAGATCCGCCACTGGGCACAGATAGTTAAATTGTGAGAATCTCGAGAACTTACATGGATAATCAAATTATGAGGAAATATTTGACACGAAGGCTATATTGTGGGTATTTTGAGAATTTGCACCGGTAGTCATATTGTTGGTGCATTTGAGATCGTTTCTTACTAATATAACATAGAACTGAATTATTTTACCCTGTGTTTGACAGTCTGTTTGCACATTTTGGGTAATGCCACAAAACATCTTAATAAAAAAAGTGACCTTAGCGTGATTCAGTTAGTAAGTATTCTTTCGTGTCATTTAGAATTTAGAATTGTAGCAAATGCATGACTATTTATAAGTGTAACTGGCTTTTTATAATTAACGAGTTTTGAGAAACATGGGGCCACGACTAAGCTTCTATCCCAAAGAGTTGAATAGGGAACACCAAGCAGCAAATGCACTCAAGCTTTTGAAATTGAACTGATCAAATTGTTTCTGAAATCCCAGAGTTTCTTCCCTAACTGTTAGTTTGAGGAAAATGAACTTGGCATAAACTCTTTGTAATCCACTAAAAACTTCCCAGTTACACCTTTCACGCATGGATGGAGAGAAACATAGAATGTGGTGGCTGCTCCATGTGAGGTAATAAAACAAAAAAATAATGATTAGTTACTCCATAAATTTCCGCTTTTGAACCCTTTCAAATGTGACATTTTCCGCATGTATTTCATGATAATATTTATTGGGAGGAATAAATTGCCAGTAAAAGTAAGTTAAACATTTATTCTAAAAAAACTTTAATGATTTAAAATAATAAGTAAATTTAAATAATTAGATTTTTATAGAATTCATAATTAAAATATGGAATATGTTTTTTTAGGTAAGCAGATTCATTCTAATATTTATTATCTTTTATCATTATTTGTTATAAATTCTAATTCATCAATAAACAATAATAGGTTAAAATGTGTAGTAATTTATTTATGTAGTTTTTTTGTTACATAAGGAAAAATAACAGAAACAAGAAGAACTAAATGCACATATGAATTGAACTAAAAGAATCTGCCATTAGCATTGGGACACTCAAGTGGTGCTGGCTATAACCCCGAATTTCCTTGAGCTTCCTTCTTAGCAAGGTAGTCTGCAACTTCATTAGCTTATCTGAGAGTATGATCAATTTGGACAAACCAGTTACGACTTAGAAGTTTCTTGATGCCGAATAGAATACCACAATATTTGTAAATCCAGGGGATAAAAAATTATTTTACCAAATTAACAGACATCAATGAATCAGAATGACACACAATATTTATGTACCCACTTCCCAGGCTAGACATAAGCCATGCATGATGCATAACAGTTCAACAAGTAGCACCGAACCCTTCCCCACAAACTTGGAGAAGCCTAATAACCAAGTTCTTGCAGCATCTCTAAACACTCCACCAAAACCGATAAGATGATCCTCACCCATGCAACTCCCATCCACATGGATCCTTATGAACCCAGTTGGTGGGGGAGTCCAAGAAACATATATTGTTATGTGAGTGACTTCGTTGCCAAGCTAACCCCTACCAGTGGAAGCTGATACAACATCAACACGTATTTTGTGTGTGATGAACCCAATATTCCATTGATTCTCACCCATCACCATTGAGTTTCACCACCGTCAAATCCACCACAATCTAACTAAGAACAAATCAGCATCAGCCCCATAACCAAACGTTTTCAGCCAAAGAACATGATCCACAATCCTAAACTGAGATTTATGGCGAAAACCAAGTCGGAACCAAACTTCAAGCAAGTGTGGGAAATCATGAAGGCAATAAAGTGTGTCCTCACATGTTGCTGAGCACCTACCACAAACAGTAGAGTGGACAAGACCACGATGAGCCTGTAGTTGGTTGGTTGAAAGAGCGTTGTGACATATTAACCAACAAAGATGTTGAACTTTCTGCTGAGTATTCAACTTCCAAATCCACTCATAGTTATACTTCATTGCCCAATTCTTATAATAACCATCCAACTACTGAAAACTCGATGAAGTAGAATACTCGCCACTAACATTGCCACTCCAAACGAAGCTATCCTCTAAACTATGAAACATGGGAATGGGTTGAGCACAAATAAGTTGCCTAAGTGCCTCAGGCATAGGGGTATAACACAGGGAAAGATCTTAGTTGCCATTACTCCAAACATCCTTAACTTTAAGTTGAGTATCTGTAATGTGGACATAGTCAACCATTTTGCACAATTTAGTCTCTTCCATCCAAAGGTCAATACCACAAGGAGATGCTCCCGTAACCAAGTCTCCAAAGAAAACCTCTCTAAAGCACATTTTTCGCCTGGATGATACCTCTCCAAGTGTAAGAATTGTTAGAAGTAAGAGCAACATCCAGAAGATGGACATTCCTGAGATACTTACTATCGAGAACCTGCACCCAAAGTTTATCATCATCATACAAGAGGCTCCACACCAGCTTCTCTAGAAGGGAAGTATTCGCAAGTCTAGCCTCCCGAATTCCCATGCCACCATATTTCATAGGACTACTCAAAGTCTCCCAGTTAACAATATTAAAACCCTGTGAGGCACCATTCTTTTTCCAAATAAAATCTAGTCATATTATCGATTAACTAGCCATTTTTCAGTAGGTGTGCAAAAACCCAAAAAGTGGAACTTGAGCTCCGCTACACCTATTCAACCTTCTCTTCTAGGTGTGTTCTGTCCACTAATGCCTAACAAGTGGTATTAGAGCAAGTACGACGTGCTAACTCAACCGCATACGCGTGATCCGAAAGGGACTACATATGGGCTCTACTAACCATTTGGCGGTGATGGCGCATCCATTAACCGTCATCCCGTATTTGGTGGCGATGGTTATGCCTATTGGAAGGTTCGTATGAGAATCTATATTGAGGTAGTTGACATGGACATTTGGGATTCCGTTATCAATGGTCCATACATTCCACTTCATATGGTGGATGGCGAGTCTAAAGAAAAGCATAAAGGCTTATGGACGGATATTGAGAAAAGAAAGGTCCAACATGACCTTAAGGCTAAGAACATCATTACTTCGGCCTTATCTTATGATGAATTCTTTAGAGTCTCGCAGTGCCTTAATGCAAAAGAAATGTGGGATACTTTGCAAGTTACCCACGAAGGCACGAGTGAAGTAAGTGCGCTAGACTAAATGCGCTTACGCATGAGTACGAGTTATTTTGCATGCTTCCTAATGAATCGATATGTAATATACAAAAACATTTTACTCATGTTGTAAATCATTTGGCCGCCCTTGATAAAACTTTTACTAATGATGATTTGTCTAACAAAGTTTTGCGGTGTCATAATAGGAGATGGCAACCAAAGGTAACCGCGATAATGGAATTAAAGAACTTAGACAACATGCCATTAGCTACTATATTTTGGGAACTCTAAGAACATGAAATGGAGTTAGGGCGCTTGACACTGAATGAAGAGTCAGACAAGAATGGAATCGCACTCAAGGCTACAAGATTTCAAGAAGATCAAGAAAATGAGGATTCCAGTTTAGATTCTGATTCCGATGAATACTTGACTCTCCTATTTGAAAAAATCAAGAAGTATCTCAAGAAGAAAGAAGGGATCAAGAATCTCAAGAAAGAAGCCAAGAACTCGACCAAGAAAAGCAAGATTCTCAAAGAAGGCTTCACTTATTATGAGTGTGGAAAATCGGGCCACATGAAGCATCAGTGTCCGAGCTACCTCAAGAAAGTCGAGAACAAGAAGAGGAACTCTCAAATGTCTAAGTCAAAAGGAGCATACATTGTTTGGGACAATTCCGAGAACGATTTGACTTCAAGCTCATCCGATGAGGAGGAAAATACAAAGGTATGCCTTATGGCACAAGTGCATGAGAAGTGCATATCTAGTGATGAAGATGATTCTATTGAGGTACATTCCTATACTTCATCATGCTCTAATGACTCTCCTCCATACGATGAATTATATGCATCTTATGTTGAAATGCATCAGGAATTAAAGAAAATTGTTAAAGTAAATATAGATAGAAAAAGAGTTATCTCCTTGCATGAAAAGAAAATAATTGAAATGCAAAAGGAATTAGATGAGCTTAAACTTGAAAATGAAACTATTGATCTTATCTATGCATGTGCCTCATGTGATTGCTCTACTTCTAAATTATGTCAACCCACTATATGTGATACTTGTGAGAGTTTAAATGTTGAAAATTCTGTTTTGAAACAAAAACTTTCAAAGCTCACATATAGTCAAGAAAACCTTAACACATTGCTTGCTAATACAAGAAACGTTGGTAACCGATTTGGAATTGGATATAAACCTGAACCTAAGAAAAGACCATGTAGAAATCTAGTAGTTCATATGCATAAGAAGTCAAATAATAACATGTCTACTTGTTTCTATTGTAGTACACATGGTCACATATGTACTATATGCTTTATTAGAAAATTTGGTGTGCCAAGTGGCAAATATGTTTGGGGAAAGAAGGGGCAAGATCCCTTAGTTACTAACAAGAAAGGACCCGAAATAACTTGTGTACCCGAAAGAGACAAGTGAATTATATTTTTAAGTGTGCCAAAGGACATTTGAGCATCAAGGGATAAATCAAAAAAATATGTTCTAGGCACAAGGTTGGTGAGTAGATCAAGGTAAGTTTGACCTATCACCAAAGGGTAAGTAAGTTAAGTCTATTAACAAGGTTACAAAATTAATTCTTGATATTGAGTACACTTGAACTAAAAAGTATATGTTATTGTTATACTCAATTCATAACATGTGATATCATAGTAAGTGCTAGTAACATGTGATATCATAGTAAGTACTATCAAATGCTTTAAAATGCTTTAATAAGTAGCATCATGACATGTACATTTCTATCAAAGCAAGATTCTGTTTGAAAGTGTCATGTCTATTGTATGCTTGATATCATGCTAAGTTGCCTATAAATCTCTAAATTGTACATATTGTCATTAAATGCATGCATGCTTAATTGTTATATGTTTTCGTGCATTTTGGCTGTAGAAAGTTTGTTCAATTCTCGATTAGATAGAGTTTTAGGTTGTATCCCTTAGCATGTCTTAGTAAGCTCAAAATTGTGTTTAAAACTGTCAACTTTCTGTCATTAATCGATAACCCTCAGTATAATCGATTCAATGAGTTCTAGTAGCTAAAGCTTTTTGAAATAAATCATTTTAATCGATTAAATTTTTTGTTAATCGATCACCTGGGCTCAATTTTTTTCAGAAATTCATTTTTTTTTGTTTTGTGGCTTACATCTATATTTTTGTGTCAAGTACATTTCATGGTTATGGTTGTACCTTCTTTTAGTATTTTGTAACTATGTTGAACCTTGCTAATTATGTTAAATGAAATTTGTTTTTACGTGAATCTTGAACATGTCTTAATTGTGTATCATAATTGAATGATTTAAATATGCTTTAAAATGAAAATATCCAACAAGTGCTAACAAGTGGCTTACATATATGTTTAATCATTCCATGCCTAATCTGTTTACATAATGGATATGTCATGCAAAATCTGTCAAATATTCAGTTTTAGAGTCAGATTTCAGTGCATTTGTTTAAGCTTTTCAAACTGGTTATTGGTTATGCTAATAATTAATCAATCAATTACAGTTTTTCAAAATATATTGTTATATCTCTTCTTACTTTTGACTATGTTAATTAGTTGTTCTTTTTTATAATGCCAAAAGGGAGATAAAGGTTGTTTGTTTGTTGTTGATGTATAGAAGTTATTAAGGAGAAAGGTTGTCAGATGAGCTTCCATATTATGCTACCTATCAAGAGTACTTCTCTAAGTAATAAAGGGGAAGAAGATAAAGGGGAGAACAATAAGAACAATGAAAGGGGGAGCAACGCACTTTGAATGTTAAATACACAACTTGAACCTGATCTCTCAACATTGATCATATCATCAAGCTTTTCATCAAACAAAGATTTAGTAGATTTGGTGTGGAGTCTATCATGGAGTTTGTCATCATCAAAACGGGGAGATTGAAAGTGAAGTGCACCATTGCAAATTGATTTATGTTTTGATGAAGACAAACATGAAGACAAGCTTGAAGATCATTCAACAAACAACATGTCGAAGACTCAAGTGGTGACTTATTATACTTAGGTTATAATTCTTTATTATCTTTTTAGAAGTCTACGATGCTTGCCATAAATATTGTGTCTAGGTTAGGTAAACCAGGTGAAAGTCTCACAAGACTTAAATTTTTTAATTAATCCACTAAAATGAGACATTATCTAGAAATATATGATAATTAGATTCATGCATTTGAATATATTGATTTTGTGCATTAAAGATATTATATTTGGAAATTATGTATTGCATGAGCATATATCATATAGGTAGTTCACCATGCATTAAGAAGCTGATTTTACACTGTTTAATGGATTATGAATTATGTTAATCAATTAACAGACACTATTTAATCGATTATGAACAGTGCTTAATCGATTAATTGTGCATTTTTCAGCAAGTGTGCAAAAACCCAAAAAGCAGAATTTGAACTCCGCTACACCTATTCAACTCCCCACCCCCCTTTCTAGGTGTATTCTGTCCATTGATACCTATTAGCAAGAACATTTGTAATAACTTTGTAAGTGACATTGAAAAAGCTTATAGAACGAAACTCCTTAAATGACGTAGGAGAATTAATTTTAGGAATTGCCACAATGAGTGTCTCCATTAATGTTGGACCCAGATGTCCAAGATTAAAAGCATCCCTAACAAACTTCTAGAGGTCATTACCAACAATATTCTAGTATTTTTTATAGAAGAAAGGTTGAAATCCATCAGGTCGAGGGGCCTTAAAGGACTTCATACTGAAAACAGTAGCCCTTACCTCCTCCTTAGTCACAAGAGCCAACTCTTGTTTACCGTTATCACCCAAACAAGGCATATTGTCTATGTCAATACTTGGCCCAGCTGAAAGAACTTGACTGCATAAAATATTTTTGAAGTAATTTAGAGCCTTCACCCGAAGGACATCTTGGTCAGTGCACCAATTACCAGTGGCAAGGTATAGGCCTTTAATTATATTTCTCCTCCTTCTAACAATTGTCTGGGTATGAAATTTTTGTGTGTTCCTATCCCCAAAGTGAACCCAATTTTCTCTACACTTTTGGTACCAAAGTAATTCCTCTTCTTTTAGCACTTGATCATACAAACCATGAAGTTTTGTTTCAAGCTTGATCAATTGGTTGGTTTCCATAATATCCAGTCACCTCTCCATTCCACACAGACGAGCTTCAATATTATTCTTCCTTTGGAAAATATTGCCAAATGAATCTTTATTCAATTTAAGAGCATCATCACGGACATGTGCAAGAAAACAAGAAATAGTATGCTTTCCCTTAACCCAGGCAGCAAGCACAACTTCTTCAAGTCGTTATCAAGTGTGGTATGAGACTTGAAGATATTCTGGATCGACATGATTGTACACAAATGTGGGATTAGATTCAAGTCCTTTGTTTTGGGCTATCGCTTTTTATATGAGTAGGTCGTTGAAATGGCTTGGTTTCCTTGAGGAAGCACTAACAAGCATTTCATGAGTGTCGGGTTCTCATTGGGTGTTTTGGGTAGGAAATCTTACGAAATATTTTATTGTTTTGACTTGATTAAGTGATATATTTTCATATATGCGAATTTGGTTAGTGCACACCACACGGGTGGTCACCATTATTGTTGTTGGAATGTTCGACACATAGTTGGTTTGGAGACGCCTAGGTATTCACATGAACTCTGCATGACTCTTTTCCAAAGCAGCCATGTCGGGCTAGTGAGGTGTTTGATTCCCTTACCCGTTGAAATGACCATGTTCTTAGTGGATCTCCAATTCTCCACTGCTGCATCATTGATGTCTTCTAACTCGTTGATGACTATTCTCCTCGTGACACGTTTCAAATGGCTCATAACTTTGAATTGCGAGCAAACATGTTCACTTTCCCCCCTTAAGATGGGGAAGAATGGGAAGTATGCCACATTGCCACTTGGCAGATCGGGGAGTCTAAAGGACATGCAACTCTTACCTTGTTGGGAGCCGCCTATGTGTGATGTTGACAAATACAATGGTGGAATTGGATGATTACTATATGTCAGCGTTGGGTAAGAACGACCGTGTATGTTTGGATTTGAGTTTCAAAGATGACTAGTGATTATTGTTTATGTACGAAATATATTTTTGCAAGATATGTTTCAACCCCCTCTTTACTACTATCAAATAAGTGTCTTACCCCATCTTCACATGGCGATTGCAACAACATCCCAACACTTTGGGGTTTATCTGGATGTCTCAAGTTATTCTGACAAGTCCAATCACTGCCTTTCAAGGTAAAGCTCCTTTTCTAACTCTTCTTCCATAACACTAACAAGGACGAAGAGAGGGTTGGTCAGCAAAGGTAGAGTTGCATCAAGTCAAACAATGGATGGTCCATTTTTACCTACTTCGAAGGGTCCTACAAGGCTTGGAAAGTCGAATTCTTCAAGGTGGATGGGTCAGATAGGTTGCCCAAGTTCCCCTCCCAAGGATAAATATTTTATTGTTTGTGTCATTAAATATTTACGTTTGAATAACTATACAACAATTTACTTATGAATTATATGAAACTTTTGCAAAAACTAAAGAAGACAAACATAAACAATATAATATGATTATTTTATTGAAAAATTTACTTATGATGAGGAATGACAAATATAATCGAGTAATGGGTAACATAATCACACCCGTAATAATAACTTATGGATGATAACGATTGATGATACTCACCTTATAGACATATTTATAATTATTTAATTAAATATTATATTATTATTTTAAGAGTATATATTATCTAATTTATTTTTATTTTATAATAAATTTTAGTGATTTGAATATAATCATAAATTTATAATATGTATATCTTTTTAATAATGTAATAATTGTTTTTATATTAATTATTATAAAATATACTTAAAAATTCATTTGTTATTCGCAAATATTCATTACCTTGCACAAGTTTATGCAAAAAAGTATGGGTATATTCACAAGTACTACTTGTGCCCACACAATCTTGTTTATCCATAGTTTTGATTGGATTATGTATTAGTATACATATTTAAGAGAATGATAAACAATATTTTAATGATTGTATATTATTTCTTCTACCTATTTTTATTAATTTATGTTATTTTGTATTAATGGGTTAATTTGATAATTTCAAACTCCGATATAATTATGTATATGTTTTATTCAATTGCTATCAGATGATTTAAATCTTAGATTTTGATTCAATTTAGTTGTAATTTTAAATCATTGATAAACTAAATTTTCAAAAGATACAACACTTTAAATAAACATACAATCTTTCTCTTATATATTTTATTATTAGTTATTTTTATTTTATATCAATATGTTATTATATCATTAAATGCATACTTTTTTGTATTTTATGTTATTCCATGATTTTTTACCATAAGTTTCAACTAAATTTATTTGTACCTTATTTTCCAGTGAATATCCATCATTGTATTTGGTGGTACAATCTATTTGATTTATTAACATAATTAATAATTTATATTTTTTTTTAGTAATACCAAAAAAAAGTTTATGTATCAATTGTTTAAGAATATTTATATTGACACGTAATGAAAATAATACACACATGTGACAAATAATATATTGATTAAATAAAAAGGATTTTTTTAGTATCTATGTATTGCAATAAAACATTATATATCATTTATTTTATATTGGTAGTAATATCTATGTCTAACTGTATAAAAATAGATTATACAATGATAACATATTAAACTCAAACTCATTTATTTTATATTGGTAGTAATATTTATGTCTAACAGTATAAAAATAAATTATACAATGATAATATATTAAACTTTCATGATACATATATTTATAAAAAATAATAATGTTGACATTATAAAACCTAAATACATCAATTATTTCCTTAAAATAATAATAACCGATACGAATCATTATTAGTTGGCACACCTTTTGGTACATAATATTGTTGATAATGACGCCTAGTCAGCATCCAATAACACCAATTTTGAAGTGTCGGTGATTCATAACCTCATTCCCAATCCCAAACCTAATTCTTCTCTCAATAATAACACTTCCCCTTCTCCCATTCCACCACCGTCTCCGATCCAAATGGCCGCCTCATCACGGCGGCTCCGGGACCTTCAATCTCAATCCGGCAACAAGATATGTGTTGACTGTTCCCAAAAGAATCCTCAATGGGCCTCAGTCTCCTACGGCATCTTCATGTGTCTAGAATGTTCCGGTAAGCACCGTGGCCTCGGCGTTCATATCTCCTTCGTTAGATCCGTTACTATGGATTCATGGTCCGATATTCAGATCAAGAAAATGGAAGCCGGTGGCGGAAACGATAATCTCAATGCGTTTCTCGCCAATTACGGTATTCCTAAAGAAACTGATATTGTTACCAAATACAATACCAACGCTGCCACGGTTTATCGTGACAAGGTTCAGGCCATCGCTGATGGCCGTCCTTGGCGCGATCCCCCGGTGGTGAAGGAGAATCTGCATAACGGTAAGGGGAAACCGCCGTTGGGAGGAGCCAGAGTTTCTTCTGGAGGAGGAGGTGGTTCTGGTTGGGATAATTGGGATGATGATGGTCATGGGTCGAGGAATAATGATATTAGGAGAAATCAGAGTAGTGTTGATGTTAGAGGAGGGATTGGTGGTGGTGGAGCACCAGCGCGATCGAAGTCGTCCCAGGATATTTATACTCGGTCGCAATTGGAGGCTTCTGCTGCTAATAAGGAGAGTTTCTTTGCTCAGAAGATGGTGCAGAATGAGTCGCGGCCTGAGGGTCTTCCGCCGTCTCAGGGTGGGAAGTATGTTGGGTTTGGATCGAGTCCAGCACCTTCGCAGAGGAGTAGTAATCAGCAGAATGATTATTATTCTGTTGTTTCTCAGGTGTTATATTGATGAATTGAATTTGAGTTTTTTTTGGTTTGTTTTTTGGTTTAATTGTGATGTGTTATGTGTGTTGTGTTTTTTTGTGATCAGGGGATTGGTAAATTATCATTGGTTGCTCAATCTGCTGCTAGTGTTGTTCAGGCTGGCACCAAAGAGATCACTGCTAAGGTATTATCATTTGCACCAATTGTACTGATGATTTGATTGTTTATCTAAGTAACTATCATGTGTTGTAAAAACTTAAAGTAGCTTTTGGTAAACACATTAGAGTGAGATGGAATGGAGCATGTTTTGGGCTATATGTTTGGTCCTATTTTATAAATAGAATAGGACATGACAGTGGTTTTAAGTATGAGGGTGGTTCTGAAGAGTAAGGAGAACATATATGACATTTTGTTCTATTCATTTCTGTTCGAGCGCAAAACACTAAGTAATGTATGTTTTGTGTGTCTAACTGTTTTTTTTGGTTTGTCATTGATTTGAACGAAATTCATGTTTCTTTTGGATGTGTTGCTTCTTCTGTAGTTTGACATAGTGTATCTCAAACTATGATATATTTTTTCTGTTAGCCATATAAAACAAAATAAAATAATATGTAAATAAATACATGAGATGAAACGGGATGGATACTCTGTGGTTTTTCTGGAATTGAAAATGCTATCTTGGTGTGTGTATGTGTCAGGAGTGTAGAATAAACTATTGTTGAAAAATGAAAATTGAGATGTAATTTCTATGACGTACTTGAGCAGTCTTTGTTTCTGTGGATTGAGGATGGAGAACGATTGGGAATTAAGTATATAGTGATTTGTTTATATCATAAAACAATTTCCGGACTCTTTTTCCTAGGTATTTAGCAAACTAGTATATTGGTAAATGGTAATTAAATTCTTTCTTTGTGGTTCTTATCATGGGGGAAAATCATTGTCTCTTTTTTGGTAGCATATTTGTAATATGAAAGAAGACTTTACGTCCTTAAGTCATATAAGTGCAAATATGGAATTTATATTATGCTTGGAGTCTTGTAACTGTAAGTACTAAGTAAAAGGACCTGTTGCTTCTGAAAGCAGGAACACAAGACTCAGCTCAGCCAGTTGTAACATGACATGATATTACTGGTTTCATGTTCCTTCTTAAGTGTGGAACCACTTGTGCATGAAAATCAGATGCATCTTTTTTATATTTCTCACGCTCTACCATGTGCCAATGTTCTACTTTAAGTATAACTAATAACAGGAGAAAATTGTCATTACAAATTAGCTGCAAATTTCCAACACATCTGACTCCTACTTTTTATGCCTTTTCTTCATAGTATTATTATTATTATTATTATTATTATTATTTTATGTGTTTCAGTTTAGGGTCAGTTTGCACATAGTTTAGACTTTAAAAGCGAGAAAACTGTAATGGTTAGAATAAAGTTGGACTGTCTCTCTCTGTATTGCTGCTGCTTTTCTCTTTAAACCTGCATCAGCGGTGCCTTATGAAAACCTCTAATGCCTTGCTTGACCTGGTGATGAATGTGTGTGTGAAGGTGGATTCTGATAACTGAATTTGTTGGAAGGTATTGGAATTTTGTGTTTAAGGCGATTAGAAATGTACTTTTTAAGGATCATATGTGGAGTAGGTTACACTTAAATTGATTTGGATTGGGCGCCACAGTTGCTAAATGCTTACTAGATGTGCATTGTTGGAAACGGTAGAGACTCTTTCTGCTTTGCCACAGTTGCTAAATGCTTACTAGATGTGCATTGTTGGAAATGGTAGAGACTCTTTCTGCTTTGCCTTGGAGCTTCCTCAAATCTTATTTTATAGGGCTTTCACAACTCACGTTAATTATTAATGATTATTAATTTCCTACGAGGTGAAACTGATGGTTTTTTCCCTTTCATATAAAGGTGGAAAAGCCCAGTGTTATATTGTTTATCATACTTCTCCAAGCAGTTTTTTGGTTGGCAGTTTGAAGTTATTCTTCACCTAATTAAATATCGTTTTTGGTTCAGGTAAAGGAAGGTGGTTATGATCATAAAGTGAATGAAACTGTCACTGTTGTTACGCAGAAGACATCAGAGATTGGACAAAGGACGTGGGGTATAATGAAAGGAGTAATGGCTATGGCTTCACAGAAGGTTGGAGAGTTCACTAGAGACAACCCAAGTTGGAACTCTGATAACTGGCAAGGAAATGAAAATAATAGAAATGGTTTGCATCAGGAGTACAATCAAGAGAATAGTGGCTGGAATTCTTCTTCCAGAGGAGGACAACCTTCATCTGTTGGACAAACTAATACTTATCACTCAAACTCTTCAGATGATTGGGGCCTTAAAGATTCTAGGAAGGAAGAACTAGCGAAAGGATCAAGTCCTCAGTCATCTAATACTCGCAATTCAAGCTCTTGGGATGATTGGGACAATGAATATACTGTGAAGAAAGAACCAGCTAAAGGACCAGCTTCCCATACTAGTGATGCTTGGGCTGGCTGGGATGATGGATTTGATAGCCGGAATGCATCTAATAATAAAACTGTCGGTCATAATGGGAAGTCAGATTCCGCTTGGACTGGAGGAGGATTTCATTAAGGTTTGTAAATTATGCAATTCTCTACGGAGACTTTGGGATCAAATCTGAACGTATATAAAGGAAATGGAACTAATGAAATTTTTCACATTTTATTTGAATGGTTTACATTTGGAATTGTTTTTTTACGTGGCTGAATTATTGTCGAACACATAATCTGATTTGTGGGCCATTAGATAACAAATTAACAATTAGGCCACACTAAACTTTTTACTAAATGTCTCAGATTCAGCACAATCTCCTCTCACATGCCATGCATTGATGAATTTTCATTTTAAGCTGCATGACTACAGAACTTATTGAACTTCTGATGTGTGGGGATGTGAAGGAGGATAAAATGCACGAAAAGAGTTAGCACCTTGAGATTGGGAATCATCATTTTGGGTTTTATCATGTGCTCTTGTTTTTGTGTTTTGTAACTATCTTGTTCTAGAGTTATAGTTCAACTACATTTCTTTGAACTAAACTGTTACTTGTTATTCTTGGACCAGGTTGACTATATTGTTATCAGTTTCTAAATTTTGTCAAAGGACAAAAATATGGTAACTTTCTGACTGAACATGATGGATGTGACAGGATTGTCAACTATAAGTTTGTTGGTCACTGTTAAAAACCAGACAGGAAAATGATTTTATTGAGGTTAGTATCCTGTCAGCAAGTCCCTTCTGTAACTTATTTTCCTTTTAATATATTTTGGGAACTTCTGTATTTTGATGCAAATGTACTTTTACTTTTACATGTACAAGTATTCAAAGAAAGGGCTAATTGCCCAAATTTAAGAGAACTATACCTGGACGTGTGGTTAAACATTATCATGACATGAAAATTTCATTATTGTTTTAAATTTGTAGCTCCTTAATATGCCTAGTTTTACTTGCTTCGGATTGAGCATGTGGTTCTTGCATCGTTATTTTCTCATAATTTATCATTATTGTTTGTGTAAAAAAAACCTATTGTGGAGATCAAGATTCAATTTTTGCCATCTATGGAGAATATCGTTATTATAATTATTTTTCTCACACACTTCATTGGTTTATCTGGTGAACAATTTTATTGAATTTTCGTCCACCTCACAGAAGTACAGAGTTCCTATATATGTTGTGGTAAAAACATTAAAGGCAAAATCGTTGCATGGTCATTCTTTCATAAATTAGAGTGACTGAACGATATTGATACGCTAAATTAAAGAAATACATTTCAAACCTGTAAAAGGAAATTGCACAAATACATGTTCTGCTGATGAATTAAAATTTAAAAGGAAACACTATCGATCAAAGTTGAATCGTTGAAACTTAAAACTAGGTTGCATATGAGGATAAAACATTCATCATAATGAACATAACGAAAAAAAACAGTGCCAGAATATTATTTTTCAAGGATGAGCATATCAATATATACAATTGGGGGATAGGATTGATTTGCCAACTTTCAATTCATATATAAAGTGTAATCAACTTAGAATCGCAATGCATGATCTTAAATTCTTAGAATCTTAGTCCCTATGAGAACAAAGTTATAAATATGAGGATTCAAAACAAGGTGGGACAGATCCAAGATCTATAATAACATTCCATCTTCTAATTTCTCTTAGGGCTGGTTTATACTTTGAGCTTAAATTGGAGCCTTTGTCAACTTAGATTAGTTTAACACTATCATCTAATCATATCCTATTATAGGATATATTTTTCTTAAACCAATTTTTCTCTCCATATTAGAAGACTAATCTCCAGTATACTTTTAGTCATCATCTCCAATTATTTCTCAGTATTATATATCATACGATTAAATAAATTAAGCTGAACGATGACAATATTAATAACTATTAAGAATTACATGCTATATTTTTTTGAAATCAATTTATCCCTCCATCTTGGAGGACAATCTCCTATAAACTTGTTGACTTGTACTTATCCTTCCCAGCAATAGTTTCTCTATATTATATAATGATTAAGTAAACTAAATGAGCTATAATTTTTTTCATTATTCATTATGTCTTAATAATAATTCACAAAGTGGTATGTAAAGTTTCATATGCATAAATATCAAAGCCCGATATTATAATGAAAATCCAACACGTGATACAAAAGTTGAGGCCCTCAAAAGTACAGAACAGGCCTTAATAAACCATAGAAGTAAGTAAATACGAAGAAAAAAGTAAAAAGCATAGAATTTGGCTTCGCCCGGGTTCGAACCGGAGACCTTCAGTGTGTTAAACTGACGTGATAACCAACTACACCACGAAACCATTTGATGAAATTATGACATATTAAAGTTTATGTAATTACACACTCCTAAGAGAATCAAGAAAATAATGATAACAAACAGAAGGATTTAACTTTTTTTTTTTTTAAGTAAATATTCATTTTAGTCCCTCATATTTTTCGAATTTACCAAATTCGTCATTCAAAAAAGAAAAGACCTAAAATGGTCCCCAAAAATTTCAAATGTGGGTCAATTTATTCTTTTTTAAAATCAACTTTAGTCTCTACCAAGTGTTGTAAAATATGCTAAAATGAGTAATTTGACTCACTTTTGAAATTTGTGTGGACCATTTTAGGTCTTTTCTTTTTTGAAGAACTAAACTGGTAAGTACGAAAAATATAAAGGACTACAATATGTATTTACTCTTTTTTTAAATATACAAAGCTTAAGATAATTAATATGTTGTAGGATTTAGAGTTTTCTTATCCTTAAATAAAAATGGTAGATACTTGGTCTACTAATTTGTTTTATAATTATCTAAAAGGCTAATCATTATTTTAACAATGAGTTAGACTCGAGAAAATGTTGTGTAAAACAAAACAAAAAATAAAATAAAATAAAAATTACATCTTTCTATTTATTTTTGCAATAACACTTTTATTCTTAAAACTAACATAAAAATAGTATTTCTCGGGCTATAATGGAGATCCCTACTCCTCAACTATAATAATTAAAAGAGTCATTCTCAAATTTTATCCCTCAACCCTTGCAAAGCATTGCCACCAATACTTGTTTGACATATATATTGCTCACCCACCAATTTGAAGACTAATTTATACGTAGGTCCGGCACCACCCTAGTTAAAGGACTTATTACATGTTAGATTTTTGGCCTGGTCAAACAAAACTTAAAACATATGAGGTTAAGCCTTGAAGGAAAACCTGTTAAAAGATACAACCTGTTAATAAAATATATCACACTTATTAAACATGAGTAATTGTATATTCTCCTAGTAATCCTCATGCTATAAAAAACTGACATATGTTACTACTAATTCTCCTACTACCTGGCCCCATTTCCACCACTAACATGAGTCTAATTTTTATCAAATTTTGAAGAGGTATTAGGACCCAAAAGAGTGCATATAACTGGCTCTTGATCACTATTTTTAATTTTTTTAAAATGACTTATGGACAGTCAAATATGTAAATAGACCATCAAACACCTTTTGTGTGTTCTAAGTGGTCTGATCCCAGTGCATTTGGAAGTTGGAACAAAGTGGTGACGAAATTTCAACTCTCTTCCCATGTCACACACTCCATTGCTCATGTTAGTATTGGGAATCCTGCCTTCTCAATTTGAAGAGTTCTCGGTATCATTTTTACTTTTTTTTCTATTTTATTTATCAGCTTGCTACTTCAATTGGTTCTGAAATTCCAGACAACTAAAATAACAAATTAAGAAAAAGAAGAATGTAAAAAATCATTAATGACATCTCATTAGTTGTAATGCTCTAATTTTCCCTTATTATACACACTCTTAGGATTCACTTTAGTATTCAGAGCATCAAATATCATTACCCTCTTTGACCATCTCCACAACTCCCTTTTCTGTCATTATCCTCAAATGCCTGAGTGAAGTTATTCTATATTTTTATCTAATGAAACTCTAAAAAAGGAGTAAGAATCTTCTCCATTAATGGAGAGGTAAGTATCATACAATAACACACAAAAGGCTCATGTAATGACATTTTTATCCTTTTATTTACTATAAGTCACATTTTTACCATTGAAAATATGAGTAAAAACAATCGCTTATCTCTCCATTAATAGAGAGGATCCTCGTTAGGCATCACAACTTACAAGGAGAGCTACTTCAGCAGATATCTATATATTCATTTGTTATTCGAAATCGTATCTAATTATTCTAATATGACAAGCTGCATACGTGAATGTGATATTTGATTAGAAGGTTCAAGTTAACATTTCTTCCTACCAAAGAGCAGGTTCCAATTGTTTCCACTTACCAAATAGTTGGTTACAGTTTAAGTGAGACTGTAGTTGTTAAAATTGTAGGATTACAGAACTATAAAAAACACCTTACGAAAAGGTGATTAATATGAGATATCAAATTGTTGAGATACCAAAATTCTATCTTTCGCTTTATGCTAAATACATATATCATCCCTTGGAAACTGAATATTTTGTCATGGTAATCTCCATTTCTTCTCATACACATACTAATTTCAGGAAAAGAATGGGAAGTTATTATTTTCACATATTGAAAGAAAAGAGTGTGATATTATTATACTAGGTAAAAGTGTCACAATCTTTTTCTATTGTACTTGTCTTTTGTTTTTCCAATATTTGAGAGGATCCTAACATTGTTTTATGCTGGATATGCCTATGTCTATATCTTGGCATAGTTGAAAATGTTGTTTGTATGTGATTTATGGTATTGGAAATAGTTTATTGGTGAAATCTTGTTCATTATGCAGAAGAACAAAATTACCCATCAATTTTAAAAAAGTTAATTGTTGTTATGAAAGTGTTCAGTTAACTCTAGTCCTCTGTGCATCCATCAGCTAGTACTAAAGTTGACAATAACATGGATGGTAAAAACCAAGTGGCTGTCCTAGAAGGCTTGTCAATATGTTATCCATATTGTAATATGTTCGTTCTTCATGTTCAAAACCTTATCAAGAGAATGATTATTCATGTGTATCCCTCTCATACCATGCAGTTTAGTCATAATGGGTGATAGAAATTCAAGATAAAGAATGTTAAAACCCTGAATTGGTACTATGGTATAGCCATGAACATTAATATTTACTTCTATGGGCTTCACTACATTATGGCACTATTCAACAACACATGTTAGATGAAGCTTTAAGCTTTTAAAAAAGAATTATGTTCTAACTCACGATCTTCATGCTGACTTGCAATAAAACCTCCGCCAAATCAGCATCTCAACATTATGTATTAGATACCTTTGATGCATTCAAAGAAACAAACCTTTCCATTATGATTTAGTTTTCTTTCTGATATAACTCAATCCAATGAAACATTTAATGCAACAAAAAAGTGTGAGCTTAAAACTGTACTCATTACCAATATATTCAGCTCATTAAACATAATCAGAAGCCATGGTTCAGTTACAGATAAATTGTTGACGCATTAATTAACCTAGAAAAACATAATTTCAAGTCTCAAATAAACAAATGGCTTGCATTATTAATGTTGATGCTAAAATCCATTATCAGATGCAAATACAAGATTATGTTACAATCGAATTCTTACAACAAATGTTAATGGCTAGTCCCCAACCCAGAATCAGAATCATGCCCCAGACAGAAATAAACAGAAAATAGACAATATAAGATAAAGTTAACATAGAACAAAGTTCAGAAAACAGAACCAAAAGTCCCAATTTCATTTCAATTAAAACAGATCTAAAACAACAATACTTAAACCAGAGATCTAAGATCTAACACAACAACACCATAAACAACGAAAAATTTACAACAAAACACACCACATCACACAACAACTAAAACCCTAATTTCCAAACCTAACCACACCAAATCAAAATCAACCACCGAATCCATACAGAGTCCTTCCCTGCCTCTTAAGCGCATACACAACATCCATAGCAGTAACCGTTTTCCTTCTAGCATGCTCAGTGTAAGTAACCGCATCACGAATCACGTTCTCGAGAAAGATCTTCAAAACGCCACGTGTCTCCTCATAGATGAGGCCAGAAATTCTCTTCACACCGCCTCTTCGAGCTAAACGACGAATGGCAGGTTTGGTAATTCCTTGAATGTTGTCACGAAGAACTTTTCTGTGTCTCTTTGCTCCACCTTTTCCCAAACCCTTACCTCCTTTCCCACGACCTGACATTGTTGAAGATTGGAGAAAATTGAAAAGTGGTTATTTTTGTTTTGGGTTTTTTTTTGTGTTTGTTGCGATGAATGAGGAGAGTTTTTTGGTTTATATAAGGGGTGGAAAGTTTTTTTGTTTTGTGTTTTAATCTAGAGTGATATTGGCTGTTGATTTGAGACATATCTATGGCTGAAGATGGTAATCCGTGTCATGTGGTGTGATGCATACGGAGCCGTTGATCTTGTGCGGTGGATTTAATGATCGAAGGGTGTGTCGGTTGCGGATCGCTGACGTGGCAGTGTTTTGGTTATTGGGCTGTTTATTTCTGGGCTGGTATTTTTTCGACAAAAGAAAATAAGGCTGGTATTGGAGTTCATCAATACTCAACAGGCTATGGTTTCGTCTCCCGTGAAAAATTAAGGTTTGGTTCAAAAATTAGTGTATATTTTTGCAACATCAGAAAATAACAAATAAAATGAAGACAATTATTCAAATAAATGGTATCACGAATGATGCTATGTCTCATATAGTGAGCTCCTTAGATGAATGTGAGTTATGTTTCTCTAAAAAGTCAACTGTCATGTTTACTTCTTTCTTAATAAATTGAAACTCAACATTTATCTTCTAGATGTCCAAGCATAGATGTTATTGACAACCAACGAAAGGTGTTCCACCCGAATATCAATACCTTATGTCATAATTTGCACAGCTTCAATACATTCACTTTCTAGAATAACATGTTAAAGATCTTTGTTCCAAGCCAATGACAATCTATCATATATAGCTCTAAATTCTCCCAAGATGGGTGTGCTCCTCCCAAAAGAAGTATGAGAAACTCGATATTACAATTACGAATCATACCACCACTAATAGACTAAGTACCAAATTTGTAACTCCTGTCGACATTGAACTTCACATGACCAACCACAAAACGACACCACTGAACTCAAGAGTTCCCCTCATCCAAGGAAGAATTTCTAATCATGTAAAGCCAATCCTTGAGTTCACGATTAACACTATATAACACATAGCTAATATCACAAGTAGGAGAAAGTATTGTGTTGTTTCTCCATATCCAGATCCGCCATATGCTAGCCATAAATAATCTCTCACACATAAACTTGTAAGCCTCCATCAACCAACTTGAGAAAGACTGATTCACCCAAAATGAATGATAATGGAAATCCAAACGCCTCCAAAGTAAAGTGACATTTCTACATTCTTTGAACATGTGGAATGTGTCTTCAACATTGCTATTATATTATATTGACCACAAGTAGGGGATCAAAAGACATCTTATTATCTTAACGCAAAGAGTTCGTAGGTAGGATACTATGAAAAGTAAGCCAACACATAACAAAAAGATATCATCATGCCTTTTGTAGTCATTCCTTCATCTTTAATCGGAGGTTGATCTAGAGGATGAAACTGATCAATTGTTACTTTAGCTTTGAACATGAAACTCATAATTGCTTATGTGCTCTTAGTCGCGAGAGGGTATCTTCTATATATTTAAATCACAGATGATTTAACAGTCCATTATCTTATTAGTGTTAGATTATAATTTATAATTATATAACTAAATTATGAATTTACTTTGAAATTTTGTCATGATAACAAACTTTATTATGAGCATTTTAATTACAATTAGATAAAATGGGTGATTCAATATCAATAAAATTATAGGTCCATTTTGACTTGAGAACCAACTTAATTAAACTTTTGTTCATCATAAAAAAAGTGGTTTGGTCTTTAATTTTGATTGGTTTTTTAGTTTTAACCACTACTTTTTAATAATTAGTTGGGACTTAAAGTAATATTTTTCATATGAGTCCTAAACCATTGAAAGTAATAATGAAATGATATCAATGTGCTTCATTGTCTTTCTTTCTCCATTGTTTATTGCTCTCCCCATTAAAAATTCTAGCATTCCCCTTTTATTTATGCCTTATTCTCATATTCCTATTTCAACCAATAAGTCATTTTATTTTTATTTTTTATGTGACATGTCCTTTTTTTCTTGTAATTAATTTTATTATAGTGAAGATAACTTTTATTTTCCCAACCAAAGTGTTGCATGGACTCCAATTTGAGATCTATATTTATTTAAAGTATGATTATTTCGTAGTTAATATATAAAAATAAATTTATTTTTTGTGCTTTAAATAAAATCATTTTTTTACAATTAACTGATAAAGTGTTTTTTAGTAGTAATTTGTATCTACTCGCAGTTTTGTAACTTCGTTGAAACTTGGCAAGAAAAATAAAGCGCAAGACCGAAGAAGCACAAAAACGAAGGTAAGTCAAACTCATTCTCGATTTCGTTTTCTCATCCCTTTGTGAAATATTATTCTCGGTTTTTGATTAATCTCCCATTTTTTGTTTCATTATTATCAATTTTCAGATCTGGGTTTTTGTTTCTGTTCCTTGTTTGATATTACTTTCATTTTTTTAAATTCTTTGATCTCTTCGCAATGGAATTGAAATGAAATTGAAGCAAGTATTTAGTTTTGTGAATGGCCTATTTTCAATTATAAGGATTGAAGATTGGAATGGAAAAAATAATCAACATTCAAAGGAAACTAGTATAAGTTTCATATGTGACCAAAGCTTTAAATCTGGATCTGCAATCCTATTTAGGTCACAATGTTGAGCTTTTGATTGCCTCCTCGACCACATTGAGATAACAATTATGATTGTACCGATTTCATCTTGACGCAATTGTCAATTGCGGTAAACAAAATTAATTGCAACTGCAATTTAAAACCTTCGATGTGATGTTAGGTAGTGTTTGGAATATGTGGAGCCAAAATAGAACATAACAAATTATGATGTTAAAATATTGAATATTTTGGTTATACTAAAAGAGTGGTGCCAGAAATAAAAACTTAATTATTTCATTTTGTTATAATCAATTGTGCATCAAATGCTATATGTCAAGAATAACAAATCAAATTATGTTATATCCTAAATGAGGGCACTGACATGTGTTAATTTTGTCGCAGATGATTGATGATCAAGATCTGGGTTTCTTTGCCAATTTTCTCGGAATCTCCATCTTTGTACTGGTGATAGCATACCACTTCATCGTGGCTGAACCAAAGTATGAAGGAAACTAGGAATGCTTTGAAGTCGAAGATGTAATTTTCATGGTGTACACTGAGTTGTTTTAGGAAATGGAAATCATGTTGAAACATAGAACTTTGGTTTTGGAACGAAACGATAGCTTACCGGTGAAACTTTCATAAACATTGTAGGTGCATAACACGTACTTATATATGTCCTTCCAAAAGCTGTGTTATGGTTTAGGACCGTTGATTGAAAAATAATGAATTTTTTAAAAGTTATTGGATGGTCAAACGGTTTTGCTAGATGTATGTGCAGCCATAATTAGTTTTGGTGCAATCATACAATGAGTAGTATAGTATTATCTCTATTTACTTTGGAGTTTCAAACTGCAGAGTAAAAAAATTCCCCTAATTCACTAGCAGTATATTCCAGCCATGTTTCCTTCAATATGTACTAATATAGATTATGATGACTTTCTGTCTATTTTTAAGTTACCTCTATCCTCTGGATTGTGATTCATTCATGTAAAAATGACATAAATGTCATTACCATCCTATTAGATTGCATGCTTAGCATATGTGATATGTTTGCCATGGATTATGTTCAAGGTGCCTTGAAGAATTAGGTAATTTCTTTCGTCAATAGTTGGTCGATGCTACACTAACTATTGGATTTTTTTCCAGATGCTACAAAAATCAGTTGTTGGAGTTGGATCCATTTCTTCCAATTTGGTGATTCTATGTAAGATACCATGTACATAGAATTAGTTAATGTTATATGCTGCTAGATTTATTGTGAACGTAGGGTGCTGATCTTACAATAAAATTCTTTCAAGTTTACTGCAATTGAGGCATTCTGACATCTAAGTAGCTCTTTTACTTCACTTTAAATATGTATTGTTTCTCTCACCAAGCTTTTGGTGCATAATCTCATACAACTGTAATGAAAAAGTATATGGCCATCTCATCCAGAAGTTGGAGGTACGACCATGTAATGCCACCCACCTCTTTATTTCCACTCAATGTATTATATGCATCTGCATTGGGATATTCTCCTGATTCAACATCGCAAGAGTATCTTTATTCTTCAAATCATTTCAAATTTCGTAAGAGACTTCATCTCGTTGTCTCTTCGAGGCATTTCTGCGAGATGCTAACTCTGTTCCTGAAAAGCTCTATATTCTCCTTCTCTCAATCTTGGAGGTCAGCTACACATACTCCATATTTCTGGGACAATCTTGTGACATGTTCCACTGAGTATGCCACCAAAAGTAGAAGGTCTATCATCCTTGACAAAGATTCTAACATCTTACTATATCAGGCACCATAAACTGGCAGGAATAAAAAATTATGCTCCAACCTAGCTTCTATTATAAACTTTTCTAATTGATTGACATAGGCGAGATTTCAACTTCTTAAGTCCTTCTCTCAATGCTTGAGAACTTGAATATGACATATCTCCTTGGCTAGAACAATTATGGCAATCCCACCAATGCAATCTTGATGTTTTCTCAAGCATCGAGAAAGTTTAGATTTTGCTAGAGTTGCAGCTCTCAAAGGCGAAAAAATATTTATATTGATAAACCAAGTGAGTCCTATTGTGGCCTCTAGTAACTGCAAACTCAATTGGAGGGCCATAATGTTTCGTACCAGTGATTAATAAGGCCTCAATGGTGGGGGAGACTGATGTATTGGTTGCTATGCTAGCAGCACTGATGGGGTGATGGCGTGTTAACGACAATATGTCAATCATAGTGAGAGCGAGGTAGTGGGTTCATGGTGTGGAAACAACAATGATGTTGGTAATAGTGGTGTTGATAGCAATTATGGTGATGTTGGGACCAACAATGTCGTAGTGATAGTGATGCTGGTATTCAAGAGTTTGAGTAAGATAACAAGATGATACATTATCATATCTTGTTTGTTTTTAAGATAGCTCTGAAAACAAGATATAAAATACACCAAATGAGGAAAATCTACAGGAAGAATAAATTGGTCCCTAAAAAACAAAATAATTATATTTGATGTTTGAAAAATGAGAAGTCATAATTCAAATGTTAAAAATCTTAAATGCCAACGAATTTTTATTAACCAATTTATATATTTTAACTTACAGTAATGAGGAGATATTGATTGTGTAGCTTATCACAATTATCATGCATAAAAGCACATTAAGCAATTGTTTATGCTTACAATTACTATGTAGTGAGGTTTTTGGAATGAGATTTTGTTGGTGTCACCACTTGATAAAGGAAGATGTAAAGAATGTGAAAGATGTAAATGGAAATGATGTTTCTTTCATTGAATTGAATACAATAGGCTTATGTTCTTATATACAAGTGGTAGCTTGCGATGCAAGCAATAAAAGAGTCAAAAGAGAAATAACAAACTTGTAACTACTCTCAACTAACTACCCACTTGTTAATTGTCCATGTGCGAAATATGTCAAAATACTCTATTGATATCCAATCTTCTAGAAGAATAAAACTGGTCTATGTTATGATGCATAGCCAACTGCATCAATGAATCTGTCTGCATCAATTTGTCTAGTACTGATGCATCAAGCCTTGGATTGTCTCGGTCAGGATATGTAGTCTGCATTAAGTTGTCTCGGTCAGGGTCCATAGTCTGCTAATGCTTGTCTGCACCATATGCACCAAATCCTCTGCATCTGTTCTGCATCATGCTTTCCTGCCTAAAACAAAACCTGCACTAAAACTAAAACAAAAGAAACTACAAGTAGTGTTAGATAGATTTATTACCTGATAATTTTGTTAGTGTCACCACTTGATACATTTCTTGATAATGACTTTTTAAATATTAACGGTATTTTTGGATTTTGGGGTGGAGTGAAAGAAAAAAACGATTCAAAGCTATTACACAATATTTTATAATTTCAAATCATTAATTTTATATTCATTATTAGTATTAAAATTTAAAAGATTAACTCTCAAACGAACTTAAGAGTATTGCATGGATCATATGTATGGGTTGGGTTTTGAAGTTATGTTTTTGGAAAGATGACAAAATAAGGGATCTAACATTGGAACATGTTACTAAACATCTAAAGAATAGCTGGACCTACTAATGGGTTAATTCCATAAGTCCTACCAGAGTATTTGTCAAGTTTGTCAATATTTTGTTTTTTTATACAGGGTCCCTTCCTAGCAAAAGCAGTATAAAACTATGATATTGAACTAAAAGCTAATGCTTTGTAAGTGGATTATCAAATTAAAGCATTTTGGAACGATTAGCTATACAAGTAGCTATGGCTGAAATTCAGTAAATATTTAAGAGTTATTTGTAATATTATATTGGGTTGGTGTTGGAACTTGGTTTGTTGAAAGTCATCAGTAAGAACTTTTGAGTATGAAAAAAAAACTTCCAAGTCCCACATAGAAGAGTTTTGAAAAAAACATCTCCCAAGTCTCACATTGGAGATATTAGGAACTTGAAAAAAAATTCATGTTATAAATAGAGGTCTTATTCCCTCATTATAAATCGTCCCAAGTTGAATGCGCTTTCATTCAACGTTTTCTTTCTCCCTCATATTTTTCGTTGACGCATTTCCGGCAAACTTCTCTCACTTTCTTTTCGTGGCAATAAGAATTGATACAGACAACCAAATTGTGGGAATTTCGAGAACTGACATGGGTAGTCAGTATTGAGGGAAAAGAATTGGCACGAGTAGTCATATTGTGGGCATTTCGAGAACTGACACTTGTAGTCAGATTGTGAGAAAAGAATTGGCACACGTAACTATATTGTGGGAATTTCGAGAATTGGCACTAGTAGCCATATTGTGGGAATTTCGAGAATTGGCACCGGTAGTCATATTGTGGTGGGTGTATTCGAGATCGATTCTCATAACATAGTAAGAATTTGATAACAAAGATCTGAGCTGTTTTATTCTAGGACAGCGTGGTTGATAGTCTACTTGCACATTTTGGGCACGGCCACGAAACGTCTTAAGAGAGCGACCTGATCGTGACTCAGCCCGTAAGTATTATTTTGTATCATTTTTAATTGTTGCAAGCTACGGTAATAATAATGTTAAGATATTTCTACTGCAATGACATTCGTAGATAATATTACTGGACCGAACAACTTTGACATGAACAAACTGTTTCGGTTTGATGGGATAAATTTGAAATAGTGGCAACTTAAGATGAAATTTTTCCTCACTATGAGAAAAGTTGCAAACATTTTGAAAATCGATATCTTAGTGTTGTTGGAAAAAGATGAAAAATAGAATAATGATAAACTAGCTATTACAATAGCTATCTAGAATGAAAATAATTACTTGTGTAAGAATTTCATTCTGAATGGGTTGTTTGATCTCTGTGATTACTATAGTTCGTACAAGTCTGCCAAATTAATTTGGTATGCACTTGAAAAGAAATATGGTGCTGAGGAAGCTGGGACTAAAAAATATGTTGCTAGTTGTTACCTCAAGTATTATATGACTAATGACAAATCAGTAGATTCTCAGTCCAATGAGATACATAAAATTGCTCATAAAATCATTTATAATGGTATGCCAATAGAGAGTTAAACTCACATAACCTATGAATGTGTACTCATTGGGTATGATGTAAACATAAAGACATAGATGTTTTATGAACTTAGCGCAAAAGTGATCATTGAGTCTAAACGATGCTGATTTTAATGAAAAAGAAATTTCATTTTAAATTGAGGAATAGTGGGGGCACATCAACTAGTCACATACATGTCATTAGAGATGATGATAAAAATGAAAGGTTTGAAATAGAACCTAGAATTGGTGAGATAACAACAATTGCTAGAGAGTATAAACCTGATTATGTTGTTTATATATTGGAGGAGAACCCGTCAACTTTCCAAGAAGTTTTGACTTCTTTGGATGCTGATTTGTGGCAAGAAGTCATAGTGATAAGATGGACTATCTAGAGTCTAACAAGAAACAAACTATTTTAGCTAAATCAACTATGAAAGTTGAGATGATGGTACTAACAACAGCTAATAAAGAAGCACGTTGGCTGAGAAGCTTGCTTGCAGAGATTCCCCAATGGGAAAAACTGATAATAGTTGTGTTGATTCATTATGATAGTACCGCGACTATTGCAAAAATTGAGAATCGCTTTTATAACGATAGGAAATGACAAATTTGTCATACACACAACACCATTAGAGAGTTACTCTTTATAGGAGCTGTTAGAGTGGATCACGCACACACTCAGAATAACGTAGCAGATCTTTTGATTAAAGGACTAGCTAGAGAAAAAGTTCATAATACTACTAAGAGTGTGAGACTATTGCTCTTAGAACGATGATCACTCATGATGGTAACCCGACCTAACTGACTAGAAATCCCAAGAAATAAGTTCAATGGGAAATAACAAGTTGTGAAGTGATATGAGAATGAACATGCTATAAAATTATGAGAAGCATGATTCCTGTAGCATATGTAAGGATGAGTTAAACTCTTAATGAGATCTATACTCCAATTGGAGCGGAGTACCTATGCTACAGAAGTACTCTTGATAGACTCGCCTATATGAATGTAGAACTAGGGGCCATTTCCTAGGAAATTTTGGTGCATAAACTTCTAGAGTGTTCACTATACTGGGATAGATGTGCATGACCTTTAATGAACGGGCTTTACAAAATACATCTTTGAAAAGGTTGTGTGTGGTTTGATGTCGAGATAGAGTTCAAGACTATGAGTCACTCTAGTAAAATCTGGATCTTATTCACTATGCAAAGGTTCAAGTCGCATGACACATTTGTTTATGCACAATCTTATTGAGACCACATAAATTCTCGAAAATCGTTTTTTAATTTCAAGTGGAGGATTGTTGGCAATTGGTTTGTTGAAAAATATTAGTGGGAACTCTTGGGTGTGAAATCAAAGAAACTCTCAATCCCACATAGAAGAATTTTGAAAAAAAACAACTCCCAAGTCCTATATTGGAGAGATGTGGAACTTGGAAAAATCTCATGTAATAAATAGAGGTTTTCTCCCCTCATTATAACTCGCCCCAAGTTGAATGCGTTTTCATACAACTTTTTCTTTCTCCCTCATATTTTCCGCCGACACATTTCCAACAAACTTCTCCCCCTTTCTTTTCATGGCACTAAGAATTTACACAAACAACTAAATTGTGGGAATTTTGAGAACTGACACTGGTAATTAGTATTGAAGGAAAGAATTGGCACGGGTAGCCATATTGTGGGAATTTTAGGAACTGACACTTGTAGCCAGATTGTGGGAAAAGAATTGGCACGAGTAGCCATATTGTGAGAATTTTGAGAATTGACATTGATAGCCATATTGTTGGAATTTTGAGAATTCCCACCAGTAGCCATTTTGTGGTGGGTGTATTCGAGATCAGTTCATACAATGTAGTAAAAATTTGATAGCAGAGATCTGGGTTGTTTTATCCTAGAGACGATGTGGTTGATAGTCTACTTGCACATTTTAGGCAGTGCCATAAAATGTCTTAAATAGAGCAACCTCATCGCGACTCAGCCAATAAGTATTATTTCGTGTCATTTATAATTGTTGCAAGCTATGATAACAATAATTAGGGGGTTAGAATTTGTCATGTACTAAAATTATATTTTTTTTAAAACTACTATGGAAACTCTTAATACTAGCTTATAGCTTGACTAAGATTAAAACCAAGCTATCGGCTTGAAGTCGAGTCTCCTGAATAAAGTTGACAGATTATGTCTTGTGCAATATGTGCTTACATCCATACTGACTTATATAATGTAGAGAATGTGGATACATCGTGATTTTTTATGCAACAGTGGTACTTCCAAGTGACTTATTAATTTGGTTAGTTAGGATGTTATCACCACTCACAAGAACAAATGAGTTCTTGGGATTCGAGATTCTCGCACAACTAATATTTCTCTTCTTGGAAAATTAATCTGGAATATGATTTAGAATAAAGACAAAATGTGGTGTAAAATCTTGAGAGATGAGTACTTAAACAATGATTCCATATTGTTTGCTCATAATAAACCTTCTAGATCAAAATTTGGAAGTGCATCATGAAAGTTACATGTGCTTTTCGAGATGACTTCAAGATGTAGTTAGGAAGTAGGGATGAGTGATTTTGGTATTATAACTGGACGAAGATAGGTAAGCTTTGTACTATGTTGGATTATGTACACATTTCAGATATTATGATGCGAGTGAAAGAACTAAGGAAGGATGGCTCTTAGAACCTATCTACTTTAATAATAATTCTCCCCAGTATGGTCAGAGATATTGTTGCTAGTAATCCAATGTCGACAGTCACAAATGATAATGAAGACTATTGGATTTCGGAGAAGCATGCAATTGAGAATTACATAGCTAACTCAGGTTATTGGCGACTGAAGTCTTCTGATGGTGTTGGTAGCTTGATGCCCCTCTGGCGCTGGTTGTAGAAACTTCAAATCTCATCAAAAGTTAAGTGTGTTTGATGGCTTTCAACTCATGAATCTCTTCCTACAAACCTACTTACGTACACCACAAACATGTAGTTCACCTATTTGTCTTCCTTGTAATAATATTGTGGAAACTATCATATATATTTTTCATGACTATGAGGAATATATTTTTCTTTAAAATCGACTGGATTTTCACCGTCAGAGCTTCTAGGAGAATAACTCAATCATCTCCTGGTTGATGAAGAATTCTATACCACCTCATGGGAAACTATTTCTAGTAGGTGTTTAGCGGGCTTGAAGATGGAGGAACAAATCTATTTTTGATGATAATTTGTGGGATTTGGACTATGTTATAAAGAATGGCTATCAAGATATAAATGATTGGAGCCATGTGGATTGTTTTTCTACAAAATACTTCTAATCTAGTATTCGTTGGGCAAGCCAGTTAATGGAGTTTCGAAACTCAATGTGGATGGTAGATGCTCTATGAGTGATAACTTGATTAGGGATGACAATGTGATTCACAATCATGATGAACTTTCAATTTGTGGCTCTTCAATTAGCTTTGGTGTTAGAACTCCCATACTTGTTGAGTTCCTAGCAATGGAATATGATCAAAGGTTGACATGGAGTTTAAATCACAAGAGATTGATGTTGGAGAGTGATTGTATGGAGGCGATCTTAATCTTAACTAAGGATTTTCATGTTTATATTCATGACATTCAAAGGGTTATATATACAACATTCGCAGTTTGCTTAAGGAAAATTGAGATGACTAGGTATAACATGTTTTAAGGGAAGGATTCAACTCTTACTAAAGTGACCCATGTATTAGAGATGAATCTTTTTCCATTAGTGTAGTTTTTTTATCTTAGTTGCTTTTATAAAACAACTTTTAGAAGTTACAATTAATAATCTCCATATTCTAAAATATACCTTTAGCTGATGTCCACCAAACAAGTCTACAAAATTCTTGATCGGGTCACTTAGCCATAATTTACCTAATAATCTATAAATTATAAAGAGTAAATTACACTGACATCCCATGAGTTTTAGCGAAATTACACAAACCACCCCTCACTTTTTTACACCTATACAAACCTCCCTAATTTTTATACTTCCATACACTGACTATCCCTGCACGAGAAATAAGTGTAATATTTTAAACAAAAATATATGATAAATGCAATTTAGTTAAACAAAACATGGTATATTGTGGAGACAAGTCAAAATAATATTTGAATCAATACCTCTTTATTATTTTTGGTTTGTTACGATATACTATAAGAGCGATTTAAACAATATCTCTTTAGAATTGTTGATGCATTTTATAACCAAAAATAATAAAGATACATTGATTTATATATTATTTGGACTTGTCTCTACGATATATACCATGTTTTGTTTAACTTAATTACATTTATCCTATTTTTTGTTTAAAAGATTACACTTATTTATCATGTAGGAGATATTAGTGTAATGAAAGTATAAAAATTAGGGGATTTGTATAGGTGTAGAAAAATAAAGGATTGTTTGTCTAATTTGACTAAAACTCAGATGTGAATGTAATTTATTTAATTATAAATTGTTAAATAAGCTCATAGGTGAAATCCTTAGGCCTATTATTAATAAGAGAAAATGGTGAAACTCAATTAATGGCATGCCTTGCTGGGCCAAAGCCCTTTTTTAGGTTTGTGACACCAATCTCATGACTCAATTACATGAACGTGACTCTTATTCAAATATTTTAATCCACAAACCTTAAAAAAATGTCATTTTAAGATTTTATAAATTGTGTAAAAGTTAAATTTAAAAATAGCTTTTAAATTTAAAAAAAAAATCATTGGAGATGAGAAAAATATCTGACCCATGAATATACATAAAAATAGTAATAGTATATATATATACAATGATAGTTTATGAGTGAAAATACATTTCATGGTTCCTACATATTAGTAAATTTATTTTTTTATTATTTTAAAATTATATATTATATATGTTATTATTATTTTATAATGAATTTTAGTGACTAAATTATATTATTAAATTTATCATATACATATAAATTTATAGAAAAAATTCAGTTGGGTCCAATTATCCATTGTAATTTGTTATATTCATATTAGTACGCAACAAATCAATGACCAAAAAAATTAAATATCAAGGCAATCCACACTTTTCTAACTCGCGACTCAAGTTAGTATTTTTTGTTATAACCATTATGTATTTTAACGATAACATAATGACTCATGGACACTTTTTGGAACTTGAAATTTCCATGCTGGAAAGTGGAAGTTCAATAACTGAAACAACACACTTTAAGTTAGTAAATTAAATTTTTTTTTACAAAAAACAATGTCATTGTTTAGTGTTTACACATTTTATTAGATCAAATATTCGAATCCTGGAAATAACATTTGTTTACAAGATAAAAATATATATACTTATCTTAAAATCTCACTAAATATGAGTTTAGTATTGTGGAATGTGTTTTTATCTTTTGAGAAATGTATAGCTTCCTCTCCTTTATTATTATTATTATTATTATTGTAAAGCCATAAATAATCTAACTCGAAATAAAATTATTCTCTTCCTCCATGGAGTCAACCTCCAAACCAAGAAATCATAAGATTCCACTCATGGACAACATAACATGCGTCGCCATCATCATTGGCGGCATTGAAGCACATATACACAAGAGAGCTCCCAACAACTTGTCTCCTTGAAGGCCATAATGAACGACAACAGCATGAATGTGGAAATCAACATCAACCAAAGAAGGATTGCCCCAAGCACGAAGCAGAACAGAGGAGGTGTGCTCTACTCATTGGGCTTCTCATATGCCCCACACATGAAGATGATCCAATCATTTTTTAATAAAATAATCACTAACAGAAATGACAGTCATTTCGATACCAGACTTTGGCTTTTTCCAGCTGGTAAATTAATAAAATATGAGTATGTTCTTATAGTAGAAATATTAAATTTTAAAAATTGTTGGATACATCTAAATTTCATCATCCATAACTGATTGCTATAAGTCAGCCGTTCACTTCTCATTCCTACTTATTAATAAGTTTATTTGAGAAAATAATATATATATATATATTAACAACTAAAACATAAGATTTGTTTATATAGTTTAAAATCTGCGCACCATGACTGTAAAGTTTTTTACACTATCAACATATCATCCACTATTAATTTATATTAGTTTTGTTTTGATGTTAACCTATGAATAATAAATAATTTACTAAAACATGCTAAAAATATTACATTGTCAATCCGTATTAAATCCTTTTTCATATGTTCTTCAACAAATATTAAATGATATATCAATTATATAAAAACTATACAGATATTAAACCTAATTTCTCAATCTATAAGTTCTTACTCAAAATTCACACAAAATATCACCGCAAGCCGCAACTACTTTGAAGTATATTTGTGAAAGTCAGATCTACAAACTTGGAAAAAATAGCCACCAACCAAATCCAACGGCTCATAAGCAAAATCTTCAAAAGAACGTTCTAGAAAAAACCCTCAACCGTAGCTATATAAACTCACCTCTTCCCTAGTTCTCTTCCTCTCTACACTGAATCTCAAAACACGGTACTAACAGCGCCGTGTTGAACCTTCACTTCTCTCTCTCTTCTTCCTTTCGCCGCCGTAACTAGTTTCGTAATCCAATGGCCGGAAAAGGAGAGGGTCCAGCGATCGGAATCGATCTTGGAACTACGTATTCTTGTGTCGGTGTTTGGCAACATGATCGCGTTGAAATCATTGCTAATGATCAAGGTAACAGAACGACGCCGTCTTACGTTGGATTCACCGATTCCGAGCGTCTCATTGGTGATGCCGCTAAGAACCAGGTCGCCATGAATCCTATCAACACCGTCTTCGGTTAGTTAACCAGATCTACTTTCATAGCTTAACTTCATGCTTTATTTCGATCCATTATGAGTTTGTATTTTTTTGCCTTTTATATTATTTGGTGTGCTTAACTCTTTATTATGATAGTGTTGTAGTATGTTTGATTCAATTAATCGTAATATACGGAAGTTTTATTGGATATGAGCTGAATTATTGAAATCAATTAGTTGAGATCTGTACGTGAGATCTGGTTATTATATAGTTTTGTAATATTACTCCGTGTTTTTAGATCTACTGCAATTTTCGATAATATTATTTATTCCTTTTATTGTTATTGTTTAGTAGTTTGTTTGATTTGGCTTATATTTTAGTTGAATAATGTAGTTTATGTTTTGGTTGATGCTTGTTTTGCTCTGTATATGTTAAAATGCTAATTTTAAGATACATAATTGTATTGAGTGTGAAGTAACTTATTGTAATCGATAGATTCGAAGTATTTTGTGACCCTTGTCATGATCTTGTGATTACATAGATTTGTAATATTCACTGAAGTCTGTATTTCTAGATCTTACTGTATTATTAATTTTGAGAAGTATACATTGTTTATGACATAATTCTAAATAAACATTGATGGTATTGGTCATCATATCATCGATCTGTTTTGATGTTTGTTTTTATGTTTGGAGTTGCCATGTCTCTCTCTATATATTCAACTTTTGCTTGTGTATTTGTTGAATCTAAAATCTGAGTCGAAAGTGAGAATGCCTATGTCTACATTAACTTATGGAATTGTTTTAATAAGTGCTCAGACTTCCAACGAATAACTGAATCTGATGTGTTTATGAGATGGCCTATTTTACTAAGCCATTGATTCTTGCTTACTAACTGAGACTAAGCAAAAGATTTCAGGCGTGCTTTATTTATATGCTTACTAATTGACTATGGAATTATTTCTAACTATATTTTACAAATTGACTAACAAGTAACAAACAACTCAAATAATATCATGACCTATATGCTGCCTACTTATGTTATGTTTTATGAGATAGTTTACTTATGACATGGTTTATGAAATGACTTATTTACTATATGTTCTGTCTCTCTCAGATGCCAAGAGGTTGATTGGTCGTAGATACAGTGATGCCTCTGTTCAGAGTGACATTAAATTGTGGCCTTTCAAGGTCATTTCTGGCCCTGCTGAAAAGCCACTGATTCAAGTCAACTACAAGGGTGAGGAAAAGCAATTTGCTGCAGAAGAAATCTCTTCTATGGTGCTCATGAAGATGCGTGAGATTGCTGAGGCCTTTCTTGGCTCTGCTGTGAAGAATGCTGTTGTCACAGTTCCTGCTTACTTCAATGATTCTCAGCGTCAAGCTACCAAGGATGCTGGTGTTATTGCTGGTCTTAATGTCATGCGAATTATCAACGAGCCTACTGCTGCTGCCATTGCTTATGGTCTTGACAAGAAGGCAACAAGTGTTGGTGAGAAGAATGTCTTGATCTTTGATCTTGGTGGTGGTACCTTTGATGTCTCTCTTCTTACTATCGAGGAGGGTATCTTTGAGGTGAAGGCTACAGCTGGAGACACCCATCTTGGAGGTGAAGATTTTGACAACAGAATGGTGAACCACTTTGTGCAAGAGTTTAAGAGGAAGAACAAGAAAGACATCAGTGGCAACCCTAGAGCACTTAGGAGGTTGAGGACTGCTTGTGAGAGAGCGAAGAGGACTTTGTCATCAACTGCCCAAACCACCATTGAAATTGATTCTCTTTATGAGGGAGTTGATTTCTATACTACCATCACTCGTGCTAGGTTTGAGGAACTCAACATGGATCTCTTCAGGAAGTGTATGGAGCCAGTCGAGAAGTGTTTAAGAGATGCTAAGATGGACAAAAGAAGTGTTGATGATGTTGTCCTTGTTGGTGGTTCCACCAGAATTCCCAAGGTGCAACAACTTCTCCAGGATTTATTCAATGGAAAGGAATTATGCAAGAGCATCAATCCTGATGAGGCTGTTGCATATGGTGCTGCAGTTCAGGCTGCTATCTTGAGTGGTGAGGGCAACGAGAAGGTTCAGGACCTTCTCCTTCTTGATGTCACCCCTCTCTCACTTGGTCTTGAGACTGCTGGTGGGGTGATGACTGTATTGATCCAAAGGAATACCACAATTCCAACAAAGAAAGAACAGGTTTTCTCAACATATTCCGACAACCAGCCTGGTGTGTTGATTCAGGTCTTCGAAGGTGAGAGGACAAGGACCAGGGACAACAACTTGTTGGGCAAATTTGAACTCTCAGGCATTCCTCCTGCTCCCAGGGGTGTTCCCCAGATTACAGTGTGCTTTGACATCGATGCCAATGGTATCTTGAATGTCTCTGCCGAAGACAAAACCACTGGTCAGAAGAACAAGATCACCATCACCAATGACAAGGGTAGGCTCTCAAAGGAAGATATTGAGAAGATGGTTCAAGAAGCTGAGAGGTACAAGTCTGAGGATGAAGATCATAAGAAGAAGGTTGAGGCCAAGAATGCATTGGAAAACTATGCATACAATATGAGGAACACCATCAAGGATGACAAGATCGGAGAGAAACTTGCTGCAGATGACAAGAAGAAGATCGAGGACGCGATCGAGCAAGCTATTCAGTGGCTCGACAGCAACCAACTGGGAGAGGCAGATGAATTTGAAGACAAAATGAAGGAACTGGAGAGCATCTGCAACCCTATCATTGCCAAGATGTACCAGGGTGGTGCTGGTCCTGATGTTGGCGGAGCAGCTGAGTATGCTGATGCTCCTTCAGGCGGAAGTGGTGCAGGACCCAAGATTGAGGAAGTGGACTAAGTGTAGTTCCTTTCATCTAGGATTTTTTGTTTGAATTTAAGTTCTACTGTTTGTTGCATTTCTATTGGATTTAATTTTCTGTTTTTAGTTTTGGATCAAGACAGCTTATTTCATATCTTTCCTTCTGTTTAAGTACGCATTGTTTTTATATAAGCATCAAAGACAGCTTTTATTTCACTTCTTGCCGTATTTCACTGTTTAAGTATGCCGTCCTTCTATGGTTTTTCTCCCAAATGAATATGAATTCTAATACCACCACCTGTGTATTGGTCTAGAGATCTAAGACCCTATGGGAGCAGCATTTGTTACATACTTGTTGAGAAGGGCATTGACATATCCCGAGAGAAATTAGTTTCTTATCCATAGGGTAAGTGATATTCTTACTGGTATTAAAAATATAACTTCTAATCATAAGGGAAATGACTATTTACAATCTCTACTCTGTTTGAGCTCGTTTTGACTACCTTGGAGTGATTTCCATATTCACTCTCCCATGTTTCTAGGAAACACACTAACTTTCCCCACATTCTATGTGTGCCCATTTCTCCTACCCCTCAAGTCTCAATTTCATTTCTTTTCAATGTCAACGAAAGTAATGATTTCTCCCCTCCTCGCATCGTTGTTTCTATATTTGAACCATTGTTTTTGAGTTAGTTGAGACTTATTCATAGTGCATTTGACTGTGAACTTTGTTGGTAAACTAAAAATTCTTCCATTCTCATGGAACTGATATATGTTGCACTATTCTATGATAAAATTCTTGTTTAAACTTTAAATTTATGTTATCCCACTAAAGCTGAATAGGAAATTTACCATGTGCTCATGATAACCTGTTTAATACGATATTGGAGATCCACCAGCAAACACAATTACGATGTAACTAGTTTGGGTTATCATAATTGGGTTGGGAACTAAGTCAGATTGATCTTTTTAATCAGCTATGTTTTATTTGATAAGGTTGTTTAAGGTACTCACATTGTATTCATTTGGAGCAGATGTTGTGCTTCATGATGTCAACAAAGTCACTTATTAGAAATCAAACTAAGAGATTGCTAGAAGGAACACTAAAGCAACGTATGGAATAGGAAGGTGGACTTAAAGGATTCCATTGTGTATTGATGTTTATTGAAGAAGTAGAATATTCAGTGAATTACAAAAGCAAGGACTATACTCTTATATCGGTTGGTCTTGCTTGGAATGAAAGCAACAGAAAAAACTGAATGCAACTACTTCCTAACAAACTAATTGAGGCACTTTTAACATGTGCTTAAAACAGAGATGCTCTGCTACTAAAGCCAATCCAAAGCAGGGAAGAATAAGCTATCAATCAAGGCTTGATCACGAACCAACCAGAACTGGGAAAAAGGCCTGCAATTTGCAATCTGCAACCTGCAATAAACAAATAAAGAGTTGCCTCATGTTTCAAAACATGGGCTAAGTGTTAGTAGACCAACCTGTTAGTAGATCAACCAAGGGCAATATTTAATACCCCCTTCAAGCTGGAAGATGTATATTAATCACTCCCAGCTTGCTTAAGTTGTTTTTGAAGAGAGTAGGTTCCAATGGTTGGTCAAAATGTCTGCTACTTGAGCAAAAGTGGAGATTGGTAATAAGTGAAGGAGTTTGTTGTTTAATCTTTCTCTAATAACATGGCAATCAATCTCAACATGTTTAGTACGTTAATGAAAAACAACATTGGCAGCAATGTACCTTGCCGAATTGTTGTCACAATATAATAGAGCAGGGTGTTTGTAAAGAACTTGGAAGTCATTGAGGAGATATGTTAGTCATTGAATTTCACAAGATGCAATGGTAAGGGCATGGTACTCTGCCTCAGAAGATGATCTAGAAACAATATTTTGTTTCTTAGATTTCCATGAAACAAGGGAGTCTCCTAGGAACATGGAATAACCAGAAATGGATTTCCTAGTGTCGGGGCATGTAGCCCAATCAGAGTCAGAAAACCCTTTGATTTGTATGATGGATGTAGGAGAATATAGGAGGCCCTGCCCAGGTGTTCCCTTTATGTATATAAGAACACGGGTCACAGCAAAAGTAATATCAGGACGGGTGTTAGTCAAGTAGAGAAGCCTACCTACAAGCTGTCTGTAGGATATAGGGTCATGATAAAGCTCACTGTCATTTTGGTGCAAATGATTGGTTTTAACCATGGGTGTTGGAGCAGGTTTAGAAGTGAGAAAGCCAGTGTCATGTAATAAGTCCAAGGCATATTTTCGTTGGCATAATGTAATGCCAATCTTAGAACGAGCCACTTCAAGGCCTAGGAAATATTTCAAGTTTCCTAAGTCCTTGATTTTAAATTGTGAGTCAAGATGACCTTTGACAGATTGGATCTCACTTGTGTCATTTCCAGCCAATATTAGATCATCAACGTAGATCAACAAGGCAGTGAAGTAATTGGCATTGGTTTTGGTAAAGAGAGAGTGGTCATGTTGGGATTGTTTGTATCCCAAAGAAAGAAGATAGGAGGATAACTTGGCAAACCATTGCCTACTAGCATGCTTCAAGCCATAAAAGAATTTATTTAATTGACAAACTTGATTAGGCTTGGTGCTATGCACACCAGGGGGTAAGGTCATGTATACAACTTCATCAAGGTCCCCATAAAGGAAGGCGTTATTGACATCAAGCTGGTGTAAAGTCCAGCCTTGTGTTGCAGCCAAAGCCAACAGTAACCGAATGGTGGTAAGTTTGATGACATGAGCATAAGGTGTAAGGCAGCAAGCTCATTGTTCATGGCCTCGACCCAATCAATGTATTTTGTTGCTTGATTATAGGTTTTTGGCTCAATATGGGAAGTGATGGACAGAGTAAAATTTAACTGGTTGGTGGAAAGGGTGTTATAGGATAGGACATGTTCAAGAGGGTGTTTAATGTTCTGATGTTGTGAGGTGGGGACAGAGTTCAAGTAGTTACAATGGTAGTCGTGGAGGTACCTAGGTGGGTGTATGGACCTAAGGGACCTTCTAGTGGGAGCTTCAGTAGTATGAGGAATATGTGAGGTTGGAGGAGTAGGAGTGTGGTTGGGAGATCAATGCAGGGCATACTGGTTTGGCTGATAATTGTGTCATCATGAAAGAGAAGGTTGGGGGAAGGTGATGGTGTTGTAGGCAAGGGTAGGATACCTTCAAACTTGGCAGACTCATTATCAGAATTGGATATGACTTGGTAAGGAAAAATATGCTCATGAAAGATGACATTGCAAGACAAGAAAATATTCCTGATGTGCAAGTTGTATAGAAGGTACCCTTTAGTCCCAATGGCATGACCAAGGAGGAGGCATCTGATTGCTCTAGGATCAAGCTTGGTTCTATTATTTGTGAGGGTGGAAGCATAAGCAAGGCATCCAAACACACGCAGGCAACTAAGACCAGGTTGCTTGTTGAACAAGGCTTCATATGGTGACTTAGAATTAAGAACAGGGGTAGGAAACCTGTTGATCAGATGAATAGAGTGAAGGACAACATAGCCCCAAAAAGCTTTAGGCATGTTAGATTGGAAAATGAGGGAACGAGTGGTGTTTAGGATGTACCTGTGTTTTTTTTCAACAACAGAGTTCTGTTGTGGTGTTTCAACGCAGGATTTTTGTTGAATGACACCAAGTTGATCATAGAAATTGGGTTGAATAAATTTCAAGCCGTTGTCGGTCCTAATGACCTTGATCTTCTTATTGTGTTGGGTGTTGGCTAGCTGAAAAAAGTTATGCACCAAGTTCCTTGCCTCAGATTTATTGGTCATAAGATAAACCCATGTATACCTACTAAAATCGTCCACAATGGTCAAGAAGTATCTATGTCCATGGAGAGTAGGGATGCTAAGAGGACCCCAAATGTCCATCTGTATGAGGTCAAAGGGCTTAAGGCTGAAAGAGGAGCTCCTTGAGTATGGTAGCCTAGATTGTTTGGCAGTATGACAAGTATCACAAACAAGCTTAGAATCAAACTTAACAAAAGGAAATTGCTTATTTATATCCTTTAAAACAGATAAGGAAGGATGGCCCAATCTAAGGTGCCAAACATAAAAAACAGGAACATTATGATTGTTTACAGATCCAACTACATGTAAGTGTTTATCAACAACTTTATGATTTCTACTTAGAATGTATAAACTGTTAAAGGCTTCAGCATGCCCAATCATCTTCGAGGAAGTCATATTCTAAATCAAACAAAAATCCTTATTAAGACAAGCTTGCATCTTAAGGAACAAGCCAACTTATTAATAGAAATTAGATTGTATTTGAAACTAGGCATGTATAAACAATTATGCAGAGTAAGTGTGTGCGTTAAATGAATGGTTCCTGAATGGTTGGCAACCATGGTAATATTGTTTGGCAACCTCACATGTATGGG
>NC_032027.1:6955539-7042611 GCF_001865875.1 Lupinus angustifolius
GAAATTTCAAGATTTACAAAGGTCAAAAACTACATAAAGGTTCACATGATTTTATTATCATCCCCTTTAGTTATACCTTCATAAAATACTTAAAGAACAAATATAAACTCTACTTTATGAACAACATAATAAAAGCTCATAACTTTCTATGAAGTATGAGAAGAAGATGAAGAAGAAAAATAAAAGACTACCTTAGTTTGTATAGGGAAATTTAGTGTAAAAATGAGAGAATAGGGTGGGGTATTTATAGGAGAGCCTCACCCTCATCAAATCATAAAATTTAATGCAAGGTAAGTAGATTTAGACTAGCATAGGTGATGTGTCTAATGGTGGTGGAGTGAGAGGATTTGTTGAGTGATTTAGGGGATTTTGGGTAGTAAATCAAGGCATTAATGAGTTAAATCTATAAGATTTAGTAGGTAGATTTTGTGAAGTGACTCATGCAACACGACGACTTCGGCGAAACGCGCACGATTAAAACCATGCTCGAGTAGCCAAAAATGATCGCCCGATTTTACTTTACGGTTGGAACTTCGAATTTCGGCATTCCGAGTGAAAATATTTTACAAAATAGTTATGGACCAACTCAGGGTCTATCTTGACTCGAAATGTGATTACGAAGCCAATGGCGCGATCGGAATTCGATTCCGAGTTACGGAACTCAAAAAACCACTTTTTGAGCCGTACCGGGTGAGATTCGGCCCCGACAGTAGTCTGAAACCGACTGTCTCTGAAAATCATGAAAATTTTTCACCACGTTGGAAATAGAATTACAAGACTAAAACTCAACTAGAGTTTTGTCTAATTCTTTACCGAAAATTCCCAGAAATTCATATTCGAAAATATAATTAATAAAATCTTATAATTCAAAATCGTAAAATTTGCGGTGTTACAACCTGCCCAGGGCCTTGGTGACTTCAGACTCATCTCTCTTGTTGGTTGTATCTATAAAATCATCTCCGAAATTCTTGCAGATCGTCTTAAAATGGTGATCCATTCGGTCATCTCCGAATGTCAAACCGCCTTTTTAAAAGGTAGAAATATAATGGATGGGGTGGTTATTGCCAATGAGGTGGTTGATCAGGCTAGTAAAAAGAAAAAAAAAGTGAATGTTTCATCTTTAAAGTGGATTTTGAGAAGGCATATGATTCTGTAAATTGAAGCTTCCTTCTCTGCCTGATGGAAAGGATGGGTTTTTGGTTTAAATGGAGGAATTGGATAAAGAGTTGTCTTCAATCTAGTTCTGTGTCGGTGTTGGTAAACGGGAGTCCAACTTCGGAATTCCCAATGGCCCGAGGTTTAAGACAATGTGATCCTATTGCTCCTTTTCTTTTCCTTATTGTTGCTGAAGGTCTTGGTGGTATTATGAGATCGTCGGTTTCGAGAAATCTTTTCAGTGGTTATTCAGTTGGTACTGAAGGTGTGGTGGTTTCCCATCTTCAGTATGCAGATGATACTTTATTGATTAGGGAGAATACCTCAGATAACATATTGGTTCTCAAATGTATTCTGAAGTGTTTTGAGTTGATATTTGGGCTTAAAACTAATTTTCATAAAAGTAAATTTAATGGTGTTAAAGCTCTTTCATATTTCATTCACATAGCGGTTAATAAACTGTTATATAGTGTTGGATATGTGCCATTTAAATTCCTCAGTATTCCAGTTGGAGCAAATCCAAAAGGATGCTCTACGTGGACCCCGATTATTGAGTCCTTCAAGAAAAAGCTCCCCCTTTGGCAACAGAAGCTCATTTCCTTTGGAGGTTGGGTTACTCTCATTAAGTCAGTCATTTCCTCTTTACCAATCTATTATTTTTCCTTCTTTAAAGCCCCTTTATCTGTGATTAAAGATCTTGACAAAATTTGGAGGAGATTCCTTTGAGGTATGAGGGGAGGGTGTAAAGGTGTCCATTGGGTGAGTTGGGATAAGGTTTGTATGTCAAAAATGGAGGGGGGTTTGGGGTTAAAAAGTTTGTCAATTTTTAATCTAGCTTTGTTAGGCAAATAGAGATGGGGGTTATTAACTGAGAAAAAGTCTTTGTGGATTAAAGTCCCGAGGTCTAGATATGGTGATAGAGCGGGTTGTCAGGGTGAGACTGGTCGGTCTGAATGTTTTCTAAGAGGGTCGTCTTGGTGGAGGGATCTTGGTAGTCTAAAAAATAATGCAGCTAGTATTGGGGAATGTTGGTTTAGCGATGGGATTAGAAGGAGAGTAGGGTCAGGTCATATGGTTAGGTTTTGGACAGAGTACTGGGTATGAGTGAATTGTCTTAAAAATTATTTTGATAGACTTTTTCATGTAGCTGTGAATAAAAATGCTACTATTAGTTCCTTGGGTTTTTGGAGAAATGGTTCTTGGTGTTGGAATCTACAATGGAGAAGAAATTTATTCCTTTAGGAACAAGAAGGAGCTGAGAATTTGCTTAAGCGCTTGGAAGATGTCAAAATTGTCCAAGATAAAGATGATGGATAGTTGTGGGTTCATGACAAAAGTGGTGGCTACTCTGTTCGTAGTGCTTACCAGGTGCTTCGAATTTGTTCTAATCAACTTGATGATGTCTTTTATAAAGGGATTTGGAGTAGTATTGTCCCAACAAAGATGAGATGTCTTGTTTGGAAAATGGTTGTAGATGGAATGCCGACTCGCTTAAACCTTACTTCCCGGGGTATCCTTGGGCCTAATGTGCTTTCTTTGTGCTCCTTATGTGGTAAGGTGGATGAATCTATTGATCACCTATTTTTTTCTTGTGATTCGTCTTATTCTATTTGGCAGAAGATCTATTCGTGGTTTGGTATTTGCTATGTTCTCCCTTGTGATGTTAGAACGCACTTCTTGTCTCACACCCTTTTGGTTAAGAAGATGAAGGATGCCACCCATAATTGGATATCGATCTGGTTTGTCACTATCTGGTCTCTCTGGGTAACCAGGAATAATATTGTCTTTAAATAGGAAATTTTCAATCTAGAGGATGTTGTGAATGTAATTTACCTTAAGTCATTGAACGTCCTTAAGGCTTGTTCCCCTTCTTTTTCTACTTCTTACTTGGAGTGAGTCTGGAATCCTTCAGCTTATTTTTAGATTATAATTCTTAATTTCTAAGTGGATAGGAATACCACTTATTCTCCTAATTTTTTATTTTTTATTTTTTTTCTATCTAATCAATTTGCTGATAAAAAAACAAAAAACAAATAAAAAACAAATATGTATGATTAAATATATTGAGGATGCAGTAAAATGTTTGAGAAAGTTCTTTGAAATCCATTTCATGACAAGAAAGAAAGCTATGTGCTAGGATCTCATCCAGTCTAGATATTATACTTAAGGTGAAAAAACTTAGTACTATAGCGATCACTGTAAGTCGAAGGCATATATAATGTATAGAAGATAGAATTTTCTTTTGTTTCCTCCTCTTTTATAAAAAATAAAAAAATATTAAAAGAGTATGAAATAATAATAAATAGATTAGTTCAGAAACGAACTTAAATCTTTGTTTAGATTGAAACATGAATTAACATGTTAATTTTCCAAAATTAATTGAATATATATTTTATTGCTGATAATCACTTTTTATCAAAATAAGTCAACATGCAAAGATGGAAACCAATGGAATCTCAGAGGAGGGGTTGTTCGTAATTAAATATATTAGTACCTGCACTTGCTATTTAGTTACCTGTGACTAACTCTCATAATGTGTGGGATCTAAGTTTGGCTTTTTTAGATATATAGATAATGGGGACTAAAGACTTTAAAACTTATTGTTGAATGAGGTTGGATATAGATAATGAAGTACTTAGACCCATGAGTACTTAGACTCGTAATTCTTAATGTAATATCATGTATGTAAATATGATGTTACTATATCTTGATTAAACAATTATTGTTAAATAATTTTTTTTATAATAATGTTGAAGTAATAATTTTATTTTTATGCTTATTTTTTGTAAAAAAATTGTTTAATTGAGAATTTAAAATTGTTGATTTATGTTTGAGTTTTGTTTTGTAATTTGTTTCTTCTTCTCGGTACCTAAAATAACACAATAATGGATTATAGGAAACATGTTGACAATTAGGTAAATTGCTCATAATTGTTCCAGTATTTTCTAATTCTATGGGTATTCACAAATTTATTGGGTATCCATGATCCATATGTAATGAACTATTCATGTAGATCAGGAACGAGTATATATCTAAATATATGAATGAAAAGGTAGGTATGAGTATTTACTACTGAAACTCATTTAGATCCATTATTTTCCCTAATTGTAATTATTAATTAGGTAGTTCTTTGTTTAGATCCCTCTATAGTTGAATAATGTGGAAGCTCCTTTTTCTCTCATTTTCTTTAAATAAAGGGATTAATATATCTGTATTGATTGTGTAAAATATGTTACGGACATGATTAAATATTATACACCATTCATGTTACTTTTATTTATTACATCATATATTATTTATGTATATTACTTTTATTTTTTTATATATTACTTTTATTTAAGAGTCAATGATAATTAATATATGAATGATGATAACCATGCACTGACAATGCAAAATTCTCTAACACTTTTAGTAAGTAGATATTAAAATCTTAAAAATTTATTTGGGAATTAAATTTTGGAAGGGAAAAAGAAAAAAAAAAACTTAATAGTCATATTACAAATTTATTTCATAACTTTTAAGGTTTCGCTTCCATTTATTACCTTCCAAAAAAACCAACTACAAAAGACAAGTTAAACTGAAGTTCAAATTATTACATTGAATCCAATATGAAGAGGCATTGCCTTTCAACAATTGGGATTGATTAGAACGAATTATACTACTGTTCTCATGTAAATTGGAGGAGACGGTTAGAAATTTAGTAAGTAAAATAGAACAAATAAATGTAAGTCCAATTGTTGGAGGAAAAGATAGACTAAGAAAACCACTGAAACAATTTATGAAAATTCAGATATTTTGGGATTACAACTTAGTTATTGTTAGTACCAACTTAAATTACTCATTTGGGTATGCTCTAAACATGACTGAGCTTGAATTTGTCCCATTCTATAATCACTCACTCGTAACATTTGTATGTGTCTGTATTCAAATATGTACAAAGTAATAACACTTTTTTGAATGAAAATATTAACGATTCCTTAAATTTTTCATCATATATACATAATTAAAAATATATACATGTATCATATTATATATCAAATTACATATTCATAATATTGAGAAGACTTTATCCAAAATGCGTATGTATGATATTTAGTCAGGTTTAAAGGCTAACCTAATCAATATTTAAGAGTCGGATTAGTCTCGGATCTAGAGCCAAGTCAGAGATCAAAAAATGACTCGACCAATATTTAGGACTGGGTAAGGACAAGTCTTAATCCATCCCAACCTGATGCATGTTTACCCTATTATGTTAGTTGAGACAAGTTTCAATTTATAAATCACACGAGCCAGCGTTTTTAGCATAGTTCACTAGTGCTGTGGACATTTGAGTTCGTTGGGCAAAGTCTTATAGAGGCTCTGGCCCTCAGTTTATGATCTATTGACCAACAAAAGAATCCATCTTTTGGAGGAATAGGAAATGTAGCTTGAAAATAATCTTTCCAAAAATTCCCAAAACCAAAATATTTAAGAAAGTGAACCAATGAGACTTTCTTTGAAAAACATTAAATACAATCAATGATGTTTACTGTATTGAAATGTATATTACAATTTGCGCAGTGTATTACCCCACTAGCACTCTCCAGATTCCAACAAACATTGGGAGGGAAAAAGAAAAGACAAAAAAAAACTATATTTTAAAGAACAAAGGTAAAAAAAGGACAATGGAAACCCACCTCTAAAATTCATGCACACAATATACAAAAATACACAACAATGAATTAGACAAACACAACCCAAAAAATTTCTTCTCTGTGATGCTAAATGCTAATCATTAGTGGCATCAATTGCTTTGCCTATCCTGGCCTGTGAGATTCGATTGGCATAAATTGTGGCTAACTTCAACTGTGTGCTGTTAAGCCCTTGCAAATATGGCAAGAATGCTTTCCCAAGCATGATGTAGATATCCACAAGACAGAAAACAACACTCTGTAAACATCCACTGTTAACATAAAAATGAGAATAATGAATCTAAAGTGTGTCACACTAGAGGAGCCTTTTCCATATACAGTTAATGTTTTAAAGGAAGATGAAAGTTATTCATGAAGAACAGTGTAAAGTGGCCTTAAGTTAGGAAGAGAGTACTTTTAATAACAAAATCGCCCTTCAATAACAGAAATGTTTGTAGTTATAAAAAACTAAGTCCAACTCAAATAATTCAAAGAAGGTTCTGCTTAATAATCCCAAGTTTCAACCAATGACAAAATTGTCCTTTTGCCCCAGAAGCCAGAATACTTTTTTTCCCTAATGTTGTAGTAGACAGCTATTTTACAAAGGTATCAAACAGGTCTGAAGGATCTAATCTCCAGTTGTCAGATATATTTGTTATAACTCCACACAACAATCATTCTCTGACAAGGATAAAAAAAATTACCAACTAAAGTTTCATTAAAGGGCCATAAATTATTGCAGATAAAAAAAATCCAAATACCTTGTGAACATCTGCACTCTGGTTTCCAAAAGCTTCAAAAAGAGCAGGCAGAAACGAGGGTAACTGAGCCATCAGTTCCTCCTGAGAGAGCCGGCCCACAAGCTGAAGAAATGGATACGATGTTGAATTAAGATAAATGTTTATAAAGCATATTCAGATCATGCACAAAAATGGATCACCACCTGTGCGGCATAGGTAATGTTATGTTGTACAGGTACAAATATTAGCTAGAATTACAGATAAGGGGAATATGGTATATGATATGGCTAGGATTCTTAAAACACATTAATAAAACAAAAAAATGATCCATTAGCATGCACTAGTGGTATGAAATCCACTTGTATTTCCTAACCACTATTGTTCACTGATTTTGAGTACCAAGACTTGAAACAGTTTAGTGTGTGCACATCAATTCCCATCCATGATGGCAATCAGGGAACAGTGTTCAGAACCTTTTCCTAAGAAATATGTAAACTCTGAAATCAAGTAGCCAATGAACAGATGAAATAGAATATCTGCTGGAGTAACTAAGCAATACCCTAGATGTATCCATATTTAAAATCCAATGTGTGTGTGCGTGTATATATATATATATATAAGGAGTGACTCAAGTGAGAATAATTCTCGTGTAAAATTGTAAGAACAATAAATATTGGTCATACAACCATATATGGATGGTTAAGATTACCCATTAATAGTCATATGATCACTTAGAAAAGTTATGTGCATTTACCTTTTAATCTTGACCATTCGAATAAGATCCAATGGTCTATACTAATTGTTTTCCTTTCTCATAATAAAAATTGTTCTCACTTGAGCCATTTCCTATATATATATATAACAGAAGCATACTTGCAGTACAGGCTTTATTTGAATCATAGTTCATATAGGACACATAGGCAGTAACATTTCATCCATTTTGAGATATCATTGATTCATAGGGTATCTCTTTCCAAATTAAAATTAAAGGTTGTCCAAGGCAATACATTAATTACCTTCGTCAAGCAATTAATGCAAGTGACGAGAGTTTTCTCATCCTCTGTGACCAGTAGAGGGACAATAACCTGAAACAGTTTAAATTCTGAAAATCAGCTTTAAGTGAACTAGGTAGACCCACCACCACCTACTTTAATATTTTAGAGGGACTAGGAAGGGCCAGTGTAAAAAAGGTAAAGAAATACATACACTTAAACATCTGAATGGATCGTACTGTGATAAAACAATGGTCAGGCAGTGCTCTGATTCATTTGAGACCTGAATAATGGATAAAAGAGGCTAAGTGTGGGAAAAAATCAACTATAGAAAAGATAAAATAGAACAGGATAAATCTGGTTACCTTTGGAATGATATCTTTTGTACCATGAAGCAGCTTCTCAATTACAATCTCAACTGAATTCTTCTCCATGGTGCCTTTCTGTGAACAATAGAAAGTGAACAAAAAGATAATTTGTTATGATATTATTTTAAGTCCAAAAAATGCCTTCAAAAGGAGAACCATGTACGGTTGCAAGTACTGATATGAGCAAGAGCATAATCCAACAAAACATGGCAGAAAAAGGAGGAAGTACCTGGTTTTTAAGCATTTCAACTATCAACAAAAGAGCATGCTCTCTCATTGAGGAATCTGAATCATCCCACACCTCAAGCACAACTGTTAAAATCTGATTGAAGTACTGCAGTACACCATGAAACTATCATCACATAAAGAAGACAAATCCAAGTATACTGTTCATTTTTATTTAACATAATTGGAGAAATTACAATTCTTTTACAAGGAGGATTTATCTATTTATCAATCTAACGTGTGATTGCACACAAAGAGTCAGTGAGCATTCACCAATACAACAACAAATGTCTTTTCCCGCTAAACAAGGTTGATGTATCATGTATGGACACAGGAACATGTCTTACATATTCCTTAAATTTAAATTAATAAATGATTAAATAAAAACAAGCTGCGAAAACCCAACTTAGAGGGGGGTGGTGTCTTAGACTAGGAAGATAAACATCATTACTTAATATTAACTGTCAAATGAAAAGCATTGATATCTCAATAAAAAAGCACATTTGTGTGATTATGAAGATGGATTTTCTTTCAATCCAAAATAAACTGCACTTAACAAGCACCACCGGCAATCATACAACTTGAAGACGGAAAGATATTAAATATCACATTAAACATACCTTCGTCCAGATAGAATGATCATTTGTCATAGAAGCTTCAACTAACTGATCAAGTGCAGTCCACTTACTTGAAATAGGGCTTCCATTACCACCACTGCATATCTACACAAACAACTAAATATGTTCAATTGTTATATAATAGACCTAAATAATTAGTTACAAGCATAGGCTACATAAAGTTGTCCACAAGCAGCCACTTGTCTTTACATTGTGATATGACTTGGCTGCTCTGAATAAGCTCTGGCTGATTCTAAAGTTTTGCATCTGCTTTGGAAAAGGATTGGGCAGATCTATTGAGACAATGATCGTTTTTCTTCCAATATTTTTCTACTGCAATTTGCTGTTCTTACAGAATGCTTTAATGCTTTATCTCCTTCTGATTAATCTCACTCTATCTCTATCTATATTTCAAACAGATTTTTTCAAATAATAAAATTATAAAGTCAACTCATCCTCAACTACTTGCACAACTCACCACTTGAAGAATTTGGGGAATGCTGGGTCCTATGTCTGTCAAGGAGTTAATCATTAAAGCTTCAGCTGAGTGATGATTAAGTTCCAAATCAGATGGACGTTCTTTGTCATGGACGTTCTTTGTCATGTACGTAGCCTTTGGCAACATTTAAATTCTCTAATGACATCAGACCATTAACATCCAGACAAGGAGTTAAAACACCCTCAAAGTTTAAGCTACTGTCCACATGTCTAAGTTGGCTAGTTTGTAAGCCAAAGTTTTGACCCATTGGATTGCCTGCATAAGCCAGATCTTTAGTTTTTGAACCAAGACTACCACTGTTGCAATCAGTCTCAATATTCTGATAGAAATGTTCCTGGGTTTCACCAGAAGCTGCTTCGTCAAGACTGGCTTTAATCAGGGTCGAATCTTGAGAACTCCACTTCCTGCCACTATCACTATCTACTGAACCAGTAGAATACCTTTCAAGGTAATGAGCTTTCCTAGATAAACCGATATATCTATCTTCAGAGGAAGTTCCCACAACATCAGATGGATCATAGGAAGACTTAGAATGTTGTCGCTCTTTCTTGTTCTGCAGATAGTTCATTAGGTCTACTTCAACACGAGGAGTGTATTGTTTAAGAGCTCGTCTCAAGGAATTTTGTTCTTCAACTGATAAACTAAGAATAAAGTTAAGAACTGCAATTGAATCAAAGTGAGAGTACAATGATATAATGCATGTAATAGCTACTTTTTTAAGCTTTGTACTTTAGTCGTGAACCAATGGCATTAATTTAGTAAGCCATAATTTTAGGATGCCAATATTAGCAGCACCTTCTGGATTCATCACATGCTTATTGAATGAATTGCTTGCAAATTCAATAACAGCCAATTTAGCCTTTGGAGATCTTTGCTCATCTAGTGAGCGTAACAATGCAGGTAAGAGAGAATCTACATTGTAAGTTTTGCTAAGAATTTCCGAAGTTGTTGAACATGGCTGCCTAACAAGCTCTTTTGGGTCAATCATCCGAGAAAATACATGGGGTAATATTCTTTCCATGTAACCCTCAAAAGGCTTCCGACATGCTGGAATGATATCTGCAAGTGTTGAATGAGCAGCCTTTGCAACTTTATGGTGGGGATCATCCAAGTGCTGGAAAAACAACTTCATTACTTTCTCAAAATTCTGGACAACTTCTTGAATTCCCTTTGTACCTTGCTGGAACAAAGAGTGTAGATAATTGAACGCATCAACCCTTGCAGACCAGTCAGAACCTGAACGAAGTCCTTCACTCAAAGCTTCATGAAGAGATGTTGGTCTCTCTACATAATGTGTCATCTCTCCAAGAGACAGCTGGTTATCATCAAAACTCCTTCCAGAAGACATACGTCCAGATACATTCTTTCTCGATAATGGCCTCTGGAAATTGGGCACATAACTATCATGTGAGCCCCTAAAGTTTCCCTCTCTATAAGAATCATCTAGATAATGTTTATCAGTATTGGGGTTCATAAATCTCCTAGCCTCCCCAATGTCACTGTTGTACTCAACAGAACTTCTTTCTGGAAACCTTTCAGGACCCCTTTTACTCGAATATGGTAAAGGCTCAATACCAAAATTACTATGATGTGATAACTTAGCAAAATCTTTGGAAGCTTGAATTTGAGTAATTATGTCAGACAAGCCCAGCCCACCAATTCTTTTACTACCTTTATTGACACAAGATACAGTTGATTCTGTTGTTAAAGAGCTTGTCAAATGATTAGATGCAGGGACAGCAGCCGGGAACGGTGGATCACGAGATAATGGAGGGTCAACTCCTGCACTAGGGACAATAAAAGAAAAATTTAGCCGCTCGTTAGTAGTTTATAAAAAAAACCATATCACAGACGCCATCAACCATTAAATGGCATCAAGTCCAGAAAACTGATATAGAAATTAAATATTTATCAGGCAGAAGTATTTGGTACCTAGATCCAAACTTGATGGTCGACGAGATGAATTGGGCTTATCAGAAAAATCCAGGCCTCTAAGCATGCTTTCAATAGCAGTGACCTTCTGTTTGCTTGCATGTAAAACACTTTCCAAACTTCGCTCTGTACCCTCTCCGAGGGACTTAGTTTGTGAAAGACGTACACCGGAGGAGATAGATATCCCTGACGATAAACTTGAACTTCTATCCATTGCAACAATAGCAGAAGTTCCATAACCAGGTAAATATGAAGAAGCAGAGGCTTGACTGGGTAATGACATTGCTGCACCTCTATCACGAACAGAAGGTGAAGCATGTCGCCTATGTATTCCTCCATCCTCTTCATTTATTAGCTGCAATTTACATTCACTTTAAAAGATCACTTACGAAACAAAACAAAGTAAGAATAACACCCTCGTGACCGTAAGTATGTACCCTTTGAATAACAGGGTCAAAGGACAAAAATAAGCGACGAGTACGATCTGGCCAAGTTTTTGCAAACATTCTGTAGCACATCCTTGCAGTAGATCGTACCTATCAAGTTTAATACTGATCATTTTCAAGCACATATATACCTTAACAATAATGAGGTCATGTAAGAACAATGTCAAGTCAATGAATATATTAACAAGCTTCTGTCTTATACAAATAAAAGGTTTGCAAGAAAAAAGAAAGTAGCATAGTTTACGGAGTAACTCTGCATCATACTACAAGACAGTTTTTCAAATATCTAAACAAATACGGTTGTATAATGAAACAGAATAATGAAATAATCATATCATTCTGCAAACCCCTTCAGAAAGATTGAGTCAAATATTTTTTCACAAGGTGGGGTCAGCACTCCTAGTACATATATCTATTGTTTTTATCATTTGACAAACAAATTTTACAATTTCTTTAGGGCAGTAAAGTGCAAACAAGAGCATGACTGTAGCAGAGTCGAGAAGTTGTGTTGGATGAGTGGTCATATGAAAAAGAGTTAAGATAGGAATGAATGTATTAGAGATGAAGGAGTGGTACCTAATGAGGAAAAGATGGTTGAATCATGACTAAGATGGTCTGGAAATGTGAGAAGACAAATAGAAGCCCCATTAGAAGATTGATCAAACAGAGAATGAACCAATAATTAGAGGAAGAGGAAGACCAAGAATAACTCTAGGTGACACCATTAGAATGAACTTGTACCTAAATGGCCAATCAGAAAATTTGCTTTTTGATAGAGCACACTGGCATAGTTTGAATTGATCCGAGTAGGAAGTCATGAAGTGAGGCAGAAAAGGAAGCTCCGATGGGAGGAGAGGCTCAAGGAAAATTAGAGGTGAGGGCAGGCATGAACTGATCAAGGTTTTGCAATTTAGACAGGGAGGTTTGCAGACCCTTGATGTCTTCTCTAACGTTTCTATATCTGGTTCTATGTTAGTTTCTATATAGAGATTAGAGAGTGAGAAAGAGAGATAAACTTCTATACAGAACCTTCTACTGCACCTGTATCAGCACGAGAATATGAGATATATCAGTTACTTAATACAATACTGTCTGCATTTTCTGTTCCTACCAGTATAAAAGTAAGATTTATGATGTTGATATGTGTATGTGTATGTGTATGTGTATGTGTGAAAACATTGGAGAGGCCACTTTATCTTTGGCTGGTCATAATAGAAGGAAGCTTCACTTCTGCACACAATTGCAGATTACCACATTATACACTAAAACTGTGATTTTACCAAAAGATAAACAAAAAGCATGGATACCACTTTTACTTCCCACAACTGCAAACTACAACACACTTACAAAATAGATGCAACAAAAAGGAAAAGCTAATCAGAGTTGACATATATGCCGAACAATTTAGGTTTACAGAAGTCAAATAACCTAAAACTATAAAGCTACCTCACTCAATGCGTCTTTGACACAACACTTTATCATATCCTCATATAAATTAGCTGATCGGTGTATTTCTGGTGCATCAGGCCAATGTTCCAGGATCAAAAGACCATATTCACAACACCTACAATACAAATGATATTCATAAAAAATGAAAAACAACATGTCTCTCTCCAATAGTTTATAATTCATACCTGGCACGAAGTATTGCATTGCGGTCATTTTTTGCACAATCAGCTACACGTGGAAGCAAACGAGAAACTTTGCAGTTGCGCAGCATCTGCTAAGTAGGGTACAATGGTGAAAATGGCACATAGAAAGGGGATAGGAAGATGCAGACAATTAGATGAGCAGATTGAATTACCGTTTTAATGCAGTTATCTGAAGACTCTGCAATTACAAGCACAGTAATCACAACCAGTTTGAAAAGGACCTGAATATCAGACCAAGAATTAATAAAAATTCTGAAAGCATCACAATCATGAAAGTCAAAGATAGCAAGTTGAACTTACTGGAATAAACATTTCAGCACATGCTTCAAAATCACCCGAGAGTTCCTTTGACAAAAAGCACAGTAGATGACAAGCCTACAACAAAGCAAACGAAAGACAAAAAGCAGTTCTGTATGAGTAATGATATAATAAGAACCTGACCTAGAGATAAGGTCCGAGAATTTAATTATTAATAGAGACAAAACCAACAAACAAATAAAGGCAGGGTCTCATTCACTTTAAGAGGTGTGACATGGGCATTGACTCTGAAGCAAGTTGTAATACGAGCATCGGTAGAGAGATGAAGAGGTGTGACTCATTTGCTTGGATTCAAGGATGTGACACAAACATTAGTTAGCATTTACGCAAGGTGTGTGTTGTGGGTATACTCTTTATGGTGGAGTATTATATTTCTTTTGAACTAGGATTGTGGGAGAAGACAGTGGTGGTAGCAGTTGAGGCTTTCCAAGAAACTCCAAAGTTCAGTTTGACTGAGTATTGAAGGAGGACGATTGTTGGTAAACTTTTGTATACAGGTTCCAATATATCGAAAGATTTCCTCTTATTAACATCTCAAAGATGCTTAGAAGGTATATGTTATAGGGGAACAGTTAAAGGAATTAGACATTAAGCAAGGTAAAGTCGTATATTCGCTAAGGTGAAGATTTTTATGTAGATTTCCTAAGGAGCGGGATATTCGTCTATTTCAATCAAGGGGGAGATTGTTGGAATGTTTGAACTTTGAAATATGTTATTATATGAAGTTTCACATTTTTTAAGACTAGAATAGAGTATAATATTAATGTTATATATTGGACTTAGGTCCCTTGTTATAATGGGTCCATGGATGTGCTAGGGTCTTATTCTCTAATAATATTTTGGTAATCACTCAACGCTCTCATGGATTCTCAGGGACATAGGCACAATTGGCTGAACTCCTTAATAAATTTTTCTTGTTTCTTCTCTTATATTTATTCTATTCACTTTATTTGATTGTTTGTGACCAACGCTACGCGTCAATCGCTTCCACTGCACCAACACCACTAGACTAATATCTTGTTAGTAAGGTTTACTAATATCTTGTTAGTAAGGTTTTTTTGTTTGCAAAAATGTTTCCCATTTTTTAATTGAGAAAAAATGTGTATACATTTTTTGATCAACAATGAAAACTTTATTAATCAAGAAATACAAATATTATGAGAGCAAGTGATACTCTTATCCACTGAATCACTGAATTAACAAAAAGAAAAACAAGTTGATGGATGTCTCACCCCATCAACATAAAAGTAACAGAAGAAAGGAAAATGAGCGATAATAAGGTTTCAGTGTAAGAGTTTTTTATACTATCATTATATTATTTATCATTCATTTCTCAATCATTGTTGAATTTTCAAATAAAGTAATCAAAATAAATGATAGACAATGTATTAATTGTGTATAAATTTTTCCAGTGTAACATATTAACTCTTTCCAATTTTATTTCTATTTAATGAAAATAGTTTTCAGATTTAGGAAATGGAAATTTAATAATAATGTATGGTTAGAACTGTTATTTTTTACTTTCAGAAAACGAAAACAATTAAATAAACTTTACTTTTTTAAATCAAAGAAAGTATGTCTGGATATTTTTATATTAATAATTAAACATTAACTTTGGTGAAGTTCAAAATTAAAAGAACACTTTCTGTGATTCTATAAGTTTTAAAATATTTATATATTGTCATAGAATATATGTGTGGTTTTTAAATTATGTTGAAATAAAACTTTTTTTCATATTATTGGATCGGTGAAACTGCATCGTCCACACTTGATTCTATACTATTTTTTTATAATCACTTGATTTTGTACCTCAATCATATATTAATTCAAATATTTGATGAAAATAATAGCGTTATAGCTACCTCTTTTCACTTGATTATGTCAAAGTGTTGGTTAAAGTTGTACATGTTTGATTCATCTTAAACAATGTCTTGGATTCGAGTCTTGTAAATAAAAAAATATCTACCAGAAGAGTTAATCTCACATACATGTATATGTTTCCGGCTCGAATAGAATTGTCTCTGATCCGAGTATACATGTGGGGAACAAAAAAAATATTAAAAATAAAGCATGGGGATTTATTATGGAAGAAAAAAAAGATGGGAATAAACTTAAGAGAAAATAACAAAAAAAAGTATAAAAAGGAAAAAATAAAGAGAAATGATGGAGATATATCATAACAAGAGTTTAAAATTTATTCCCTATTGGTGTATAGTTGTTTACATTTACAACATATCGTTCATCATTAATTTGTATAATTTTTATTTAAGAGTCAATGATAATTAACATATTAATGGTGAATAATTTATAAAAAAACACTTATATTATTAGTATATATATATACTGAGGGGCTTAAAGTGGGCTTGAGTTAGGTCATTCTCTTATCATTAATGAAACATGATTGTCATAATTGTGTATATTATCTCTGGACAATTGCCAAGAATATTTATAATTGGCATACAAAATGATGTTTTGTTAACATTATATTTGTCTTGAGTGCGGGTAACGTGTTGACTAATTTTATGGCTAAATTGAGCACTCATATTGTGAGTTAAGTCAAAATTTGTGAATTGCCATCTTCTACCACCGGGAAACAATTTCTTTATTCTCCATTTCCATAAATCATTATATTCATATCTCACACACTGATAATGACATTAAACACTGAGAAAGTGCTTGACATTGCAATTTTCCAATCTCATATTCTTATTATATGCAGTTATTAATTTGAAAATATTAAAGCTTCAAAAGTCTAGTCATGTTAACTTAAAGCTGAAAAAACATACAACAATCAACAATATTTCAATTATGCAAGCTCAACCAACTCAGTACCATTTGTATTATTGAATGATGTTGGTTCAACTACATCATTAATTCTTGATCCCTTTATTACATCACCTTCCTCTCTAATCTTGTGCAAAGCATCAACACATTTTGCCAAAATTGGTCTACCGTAACCACTGAAAACAATAAATTTATCATCCATCTTTATTTTGCACCCAATCCCTTTCAATCTTGCTTGTAAGATTTTATTTAAAAAGTGCTCTTAAATTGTTTGTCTCTTGCTCTCCCATCTTTCACAGAAATCTTAAGACTTGCCATTTGATCCAAGAGTGGATGACAACTCAATATTGTCATGAAGAATAATAGTACTCACTACTCAGCCAAAAAAAAATGTTGATGATAATCACACAATATATGACTTAAACCAAAGAACATAATCTATACAAGTTGCACAAAGTGATGCTCACACACATTTGAACTGTTGGGAAAAAGTGAGTAATCAAATAGGAAAAGAGTAGATATAAGAGAATAACACAAGGAATTTGGTAACGAGATTCGACCAATTGTGTTTACGTCCCCGAGAGCATTGAGATGCTACCACTATGTATTATTAGAGAATTAGGATTTGTGTTTGACTATTATTCTCCTTGTTACATTAGGTTTACATAACATAAATATATAGCTCTATACCCCAACATTTTTACATCAGCCAAACCCATATCTTGTATTGATGTTATATAGAGAATATGAGTCATTGCACAATAATCTCTACCTTGGTGAATATCATCAATCTCCATTTTTCGTCATTGAGTTGGGGGCATTCCATAGTCCAGCATTAGTGAATGTTCAGCAAGCTCAGGCAATGCCTAAACTTGTCTATGGTAACCGATTTTCTCAACAAATATTTTCCTCCTTCCAAAATTGTGCACTACAGGCACCTCATCTAAAACTTCAGTCAAAAGGATGGGGAGTCAATTGCTGAAGCTTGAGAAAGATTAAATGAGTTGACTGAAGCTTGCCCTCATCATGGCATACCACCATGGATGCTAGTGCAGAACTTCTACGGTGGGATAGACTTTCCATCACAATGATTTTTGGACTCTTCAACAGGTAGTGCCTTCATGTGCAAAGGAATTGATGCTCCTTCAAAGATCATAGAGAATGTGGTTTCCAATCATCACCAATGAGCGAATGAGAGGAGACGTGATTCAATGACAGACTCTAGTGCACAATATTCATGAAACCAAATGGAAAATGTAATTTCTACTACAACATGTGAGGGGTGTGGAACAAAAGGATATGAGTGATCTGAATGCAAACAATTCATTGAACATGTACATGGAGCTTGGGCCAATGAACAACCCAATCATGCAATTACTATGACAACAAGGAGAGGAACTGACATCTATTCAACCAACCATATAGGCAGAACAATCTCAACCTTTCCTGGAGGAGCAACAACACTTTAAATCATCAACATTAGGATTAGCAAGGTAATCGGAAACCTACGACACGGTTCTCACATGTACAATCTTCTCCTATTGATCCCATTCTTATAACAATATTGGAAGGCCAAGAAAAATTACTTCCTAACCTTAATAAATTTCAAGATGATCAAATCACAATTAATAAAAATGTTTCATATATGTTAAATGATTTGAATTCTAAGATAGAAAATCTGATCATCCATAGAAAAATGTTAAAAACACAAATTGCGCAACAAGTTAGCATAATAGGCAAATAGGGATATTTCTAGGATAGCCAGAGAAAAATCCAAATAATGAACATTATAAGGCTATCCGATTAAGGAGTGGGAAAGAACTCAAGGATGTCCCACGAATTGAGAATGATCTACAACTAGAAGAGAAACATATTGAGACACAATTCCCTGAAGAGGCACAAAATTCTGAAAATGTATCTAAATATGTAGCTTCACCACCATATGTACCACCAATTCCTTTTCTCCATAGACTTGCAAAGGAAAAGTTAGAAAAGAAATAAGGAGAATTATTAGATATCCTTAAGAAATTATATATTGAACTGTCCTTCATTGAGGCACTATAGGATATGCATGCGTACATGAAATTTCTTAAGGATATTCTATCTAAAAAGGGAAAACTAGAGGATTATGAAACAATTGCTTTAATAGAGGAGTGCAATGCTTTAATTCAAAATAAATTGCCTCCAAAACTAAAAGATTCTGGTAGTTTCTCTATCTCTTGTTTAATTGGTAACATTAATTTTGATTGTGTCTTATTTGACTTAGGGGCAAGTGTGAGCCTCATACCTTTATCATCTGTGTGTAAAAAATTGGACGTGAGTGAACTAAAACTCACTATTATATCACTTCAATTAGCGGATAGGTTAGTTAAATTCCCTACAGACATCTTGGAGGATGTTCCAATCAAAGTTGAAATTTTTTATATTCCAACAAATTTTATAAAACTAGAGATGGAAGAAGATGCACAAATTCCAATCATACTAGGTAGACCATTTTTGGCTACCTCTGGTACTATAATTGATGTTAAAAATGGAAAAATTTATCTAAGCATAGGGGATGAAAAAGTGGCCAAGGGTAATGAATCTATAATTGCAAGCTCACCACTCTCTTGTGACCCACATGAGAAGAGCTTGAAGGTCATACGTAAATATGATAAATGGGAGAAAGGGAAAGCACCTAAAATAAAAGTAAAAGCATTCCCTTCACTCTCGGGTATGAGTTCATGGGATCTTGCGTGATGCACAAGGATCAATCGTCAAACTAATGACGTTAAACGATCGCTTTGTGGGAGGCAACCCATGTTGGATGTACATTTTTTAATTCATTAATTTTATTGTTTTAGTGTCGACTTTAGTGTTTCACTGAGTTTGGAGTCTTTGTAAGGTGATGTATATAGTGTCAGACACAAAAAAATTATAAACTCTAAAAAATAAAAAATATTTTTTATTTTATGGAAAAGTGCTAACACGGTGATGCCTCATTCAAATAGGATATTTGCACCTAATCCATCTAGGACATATGACCATTTAAGATCTTTTTCTCTTCTTTTGTAGGTACTTCCACTACACGCAATAAAGTCAACCACTTATACTTGACACATGAGTTGAGGACACTTCCTATCTAACATGTGAGTTTTCTTTTTCTTTCTCTTATTGTTTAGATTTTTATATTGGGGACAATGTAAATTTATAAGCTCAAGAGGTTTTTGCATTTAGATAGTTCATTCATATCATGTATATCATATAGATTTTAAATTTTTTAGGTTGAATATTCATATTATCATATATTCATATATCATCTATCATTTGATTTGTTCAATGTATTATCTATCTGCATTAAATGAAAAATATGCATGAATGATAATTGTTCATCTGTCACCCCATTGAAAAAAATTATTGATAAAATAATAACATGAAATACTTTTGTTGAATGTACCAAACGTGATAAACTTGGGCCAAACACAATAAGTATTCTGATTTGAATAGACAATTGCATAAAACCCATTTTCTTTCACGAGTGCATAACTTTCTATGATTGTACATTCTAGAACTTGATTTGTTACCGTTTCAAGATTGAAGTATGTCTATAAGCATTAGAATGATAAAGGCAATTATGACTTTTTCTTTTGACCTTCAATCACTTGCTATAAACATTGAAAACTCATTAGTTGCTCATTTTTGAGCCTCAACTTTAATGATTTTTCATACCTACTCAAATGAGGGTTTTATGTAATTTATGATGTTTGGTTGAAACAATGAGAAAGTTAAAAAGTTCATGTGCGATGAAAGAATCCATAAAAAAGGGAAGAAGAAAATAAATAAATAAATTTCATCATTTCTCTTTTAGAAAATCTCAACAAAAAATACAAAGTATACTAAAAGAGAAGAGACTGAAAATAAAATGTGTTGTAAGGAGAAATATTGATTGAAAAAAGATCATATGATAAAGTAATGCATATTAAGAGAATCTCAATGCTTCAATTAGACATCTAAAATGTTTAAGTATTTTGTGAAACATTTGTAAGCCTATTGAATTACCATTTCTTTGATTATCCTATCTTAAATCATTCATCTCCCACATTATAACCATTACCTCTTGATTTTTGCATGTATTCAAATACAGTCAGTGGCGATTTGGTCTATAATCAAGCCTATGGTAATTTACTTTCATAAAAATTTGAGCGAAATATTATGACATTTAAACACATGAGAGTGATGAGAGAAGAGTAACCCTAATTCATGCAGTTGTTATGACTCAAAGACTTAGTTTGAATTAAATTTAATTCACAATTGTCTTGTCTTGATGTCTAGATTGTTTCAAAACTAACATGAGATTGCTTGTTATTTTGGGTCATGGTTTCTATATCATCATTCATGCATGACTAAGAAAGTTAGACATAATACTTGTTTGAGGACAAACAAGAGCTAAGCTTAAGGAGATTTGATGGATCCATTTCATTTTGAAGTGCATAAGCTCAATTTCCAGTTAAAATTTAATCGTTTGATTACATTGTTAGATAAACCATTTTCAATTATATGTTCTCAATAACTACGAGTATATAATTAATCAGAATAATTTAACATGAATAAAAAGGAATAGAATTAATTTAGGGGATTTTATGTCGACATAATGATGTAATTTGTACCATAAAAGGATTGGAAATGATAAAGGTAAAAATAAGATAATAGAATAGATAAGTAAATAAATAAACTAATGAAACTAATTGAAAAAAGAAACAAAATATGGAAAGGAAATAAAATGAATTAAAGAGGGTTACCCCCATTTCATGTGGCTAAGGGAATAGAGTCGTTTAGAAGAATAAATCTTCTCCTCTTCTTCACCTTCAATGGCAGCAACGAAGGTCGAGGGTGGACGGCGCGATGACGGAAAGTGGTGAGCGAGGTCTCTCCACCTGCAACACGGCCACTATGCCGTATTGTCTCCTCTTCGGTTCCATTTCCAGCGACGGCGAGTTCCTTTCTTCGGTGGCGGTTCTTTCCTCCGTTGGCGAATACGGTATCTCTCATCCATTCTATCTTCTCCCTTTCAGTAACAACAATGATGATCTAGAGTCGTTTAATGGCTGAATCGAAACCGATTAAAGGGTACCGAGGACATAAGTTGAATCGATCAAGCCAAGACGACTTCCTTCGGTGGTTATTCGCGGTGGCTCAGAGGAAAGGTAATCGTCTTCCTCATTTTTCACGATCCCTCACCCTCTCCCTCATTTTATGATTTATTTTTCTTTCAAATAATGGCTATAATCACTTTCGATGTGCTCGTTGTGTGCGATTTTACGCTTCAAGGAAGATGAGTATATGGCCTGTATGCTCTTTCTAAGCGTAGGATTATGCTCCTAGCTTTGTTATGTGTATGTGTATGATATCAGTATCGTGTATGTATGATGTGTTCTCTGTTTGGGCTATGTAAGTGTATGTATATTCTGAATGCTCTATAACTATGATATGTCACCTGTATGTGTCATCTGGTTTCTTTTTTATGTGTAGAACCCCTTTTATAGCTGAGTATCAGTTAGTGCAAACCCTTTGAATTACTAACTGAAAATGAGCAATACCATGACTTTTGCTCTGTGATTATAACATTTAAACTGCTCATCATTACTCTTTATACTTATTCTGATCATTAGTGCATTTGTAACTTACTTTATACAATTATGTTCATTAGTGTGCCTTTGTAACAGTTCTTCAGTTATGGATGATGAATCAATCAAAAAAACCTGAGTATTAGATCTGCAACAAGTTGAGCAAAAGATGAAGACTTATCCTCTAGCATTGTTGTAGGAGTATCATACTCCTCAATAAGTTGTTGATCAAGAAGCAAAACCATATTACTATCAATAACATATGTTATTCTATGTGCAATTGTAATGACAATAGAGTTAGTGAAATGTTGCTTAAGAGTTTGCTTGATCAAATTATAATGAAATTTCTTTTCTTGATGTGGTGTACCCAGAACATAAGGTGTTGCAATTTTGAAATAGTAGGCACATTATCATGTGAAAGATTATTAATTTTGTTGCTAGGATTTGTGACATCTAGTTGAACTTGATTATTATTTTTATTGCCTTCATTAATTTGTTATAGGAAAATGATTATTATGAGGAGTTGTTACACAAATGACACGTCTTCTTTAAAGAAGATAAATGAGATAGACAATCAAATGTCATATGTATAGTGTAAGTATATAGGAGCAAAATTCCTTAATCAGTATCTTTAACCTTGTGTCCTTGTAACAATCTCATGTAAATGGAAAGTTATTAAGTTAATTGAATTGAAATGGTAGGTAATTAAGATATTTCTAATCATTGTTATGAACTAGACATTCATAGGAAATACAATTGGTTTTGAAATGTATCACAAATATGTTCATTCCAAATTTTGTTGTTTTGAAACTTTTAATATTTTTGTATAGCGGCCAAACAAAATTGAGTGTTGATAAAGTATAAATTAGTTGTTATAATTAAAGGAATTTTTTAGCCCTTGTGAGATCAATATTTTATTACTTGGCAATATAATCGTGCACTTGCGATTTGCCATATCAATAGTTTGAATCAACATAACCAACAACTGAAGGCTTATTTTGTTGGCTGTCAAACATGATGTGAAGAAGATCTTACTCCTGACATTGACATGATTTTGATGAAGACACCAACATCACATAAAGGAGAAAATGAAGAATACTTATGAATACAACGAAGATAAAACTTCAAGGAATTTAGAGTCTAAGTCTATAGGTACTTCTATCCTTATACTCTATAATATACACTTAGTTGTAATGCTGAAAAATATTTTAAAAGAAAATTGAAAACAACAAGTATAAATGAAAACAATTTTCAAAATACTGTGTAACAGGTTACTAGATCTAAGTAACAGATTACTGTGATTAAGTAACAAATTACTAGAATTAAGTAACAGGTTACATGAGTGAGAAACAAGTTACCCAACAAAAACTGAACAATATAATCGATTATTCCCTTTGAGTAACCTATTACACGGTTACAGTATATGAGAGTAATTGATTACACAGTGTGGTAATTGATTACTCAATTAGATAGAATGTTTGGGTAACCAATTACGTCGATGTTGTAATTGATTTTTGAGAGTTGTTACACCAGATTTTCAGATTCAAACTAAACAACTTTCACCCCAAACGTAATGGTTTCATTCTAATCGAATCCTACCTTTTCATAGAGGTGTTATGGCTGATTGGAAAGCCTATTTAAAGGCATTGAAACTTATAATCCAAACACACAACTCACATACACAATTTGAATTTTTCTGAAACATTTTTTCTGCACTTTCTACAACTTGTTCCAAAGAGTGATATAGGTATTAGAGAGTGAGTAAGGTACAAGGAAGTCTCATAGTGAGAATTTGTAATTACTACTCTTAATATCTAGTAAAGAAATATCTTGTGATGGAAGAGTACTGGATGTAATATTCAGTGGACAAGAAGATGAACCAGTATAAAACTCTCTCAGTACTCTCTTCTCCCTTATCTCCTTAAATTTACTTGATATTTTTCTGTATAACTTTTCTGCTACTACTAACTCTGAAATTTGCAGAAAAATCTATCATAAATTTAAGACAACTAATTCATCCCCCCTTAGTTGTTATTTCAGTCTTACAATTGGCACCGGAGCTTATTTTAAGTAAATTATTCTCAAATCTCATCTTGTATCTAAGATAGCCTTAAGATCATTTCTAGTATAAGGTTCCAACATCAATCACCCTCCAAGTTTTGTTGGAGAATGTTATGACTCCTAGAAAATCAATATGAGAATCTTTATAGAATCTCAAGATCTGGATATCTAGAATGTGATTGAGGAATGACCTTGTAAACTTTTCACCGTTGTTAATGGTGTAAGGGAAGTAAAACCAAATCCTCATGAAATGATGAAGACAAAAAGAAGATGCAATACAATCTCAAAGCAAAAAACATCCTTACTTCAGCACTTGACATTGATGAATTCTTTAGAGTATGAAACTGCAAATCTGCTAAATAAATGTGGGATACTCTAAAGACTACACACGAAGGAACTAAGGAAGTCAAAAGGTAGAGACTCAATACTCTCTACCAGGAATACGAAATGTTCCGTATGAAGCCTAGAGAGAAAATACTAGATCTCTAAAAGAGATTTATTCACCTTACAAATCATCTTATTGCACTTGGAAAAATATTATCAAATAGTGACTTGAACTTAAAAGTTCTGAGATCACTCACCAGAACATGGTAACCAAAAGTAACATCTATTTCTGAAAAGAAAAGTTTATCAAAAATATCATTGACTGCTTTATTTGGTAAATTACAGGAACATGAATTGGAACTCAGCCAACTTGACCAACATGAAGAGCAAGAAAAGAAGAAGAAAAATATCTATCTCAAAGCAAAGGGAGATAGATAAAATTTATCAGGAGATGAATCAAAAAAGGAAGAGATGGAAGACATAAGTCTTTTGGTAAAGAAGTTCAGCAAATTCCTTAAAAGGAACAAAGACGCTAAAACTAGACAAATGAAGAAATTCATCAAGAATAATGACGCCTCCACTTCAAACCCAAACTTCACATGTTTTAAATGTGGTAAGCTTGGTCACATGAAGATAGAATGTCCAAACTTGAAAAAGAATTCATTCAAAGGGAAAAATGAAATGAGGATTGGAAGAAGAGTCTACATAGCTTGGGAGACAATGATATCGGTTCTGCCTCTGAATCGAAAAATGAAGAACAAACTCATCTCTCATTAATGACATCTCATCACTCTGATGATGAAGATGTAAATGAAACTAAACTATTTTCTTCTTCTAAATTACAACTTGCATTTAATGAGTTACATGATGAATATGTCAAACTCACTAAATTGTTTTTAAAACAAAAAACTGAGTTAGAAGTGTTCATAAATAAATCATCATCTTCTTCATGTCAAAACTACATTACTCTTGAAAAGAAAAATTCAACATTAAGTATTGAACTTAATAAATTAAACAAGAGTAGCAAAAATCTGGACAAAATGATTAAAGATCAAAGACATTCTATGGACCGAAGAGATATTGGCTATTCTAACAGTCAAAATGTCTCAATGAAAATAAACTTCCAGAAACATAGTATTTATGCATTTAATTGGAGTAACAACAAAACTAGGATACATAAGCATCATTCTATATGTGCTTATTGTAAGAACCATGAGCATACACCAAATATTTGCATGATTTGAAAATACGGTGTGTCCTTATGTCACTATAGATGAGTTGAGAAAGGTGCTAACCATCTAGGACCCAAGGAAAATTGGGTACCTAATACTACTTAACATATTTTGCAGGATAAATTGAGAGTCATCTGCAATCTATTGTACTTGGACAACGGCTGCTCAAATCACATGACGGACGACAAAGATAAGTTCTTTATCCTTACTCCAAGGGACAAAGGCTATGTTACATATAGTGACAACAACAAAGGAAAAATACTTGGAGTTGGTAGAATTGGTAAGCCACCTTCAACAACTATAGAAGGAGTATTGAATGTTGAAGGACCCAAGCACAACTTGTTGAGCATAAGTCAACTATGTGACATAGGATTCCATGTGGTATTCTACCATGATAAGTACATCATCGAAAGTAAGGATTCTAAAAACTCTAAACTAATTAGTAAGATGATAAATAATATATATGATTGACTTAGATTCTTCTTTACCAATAAAATGTTTAGTTGCTAATAATAATCATGATGCATGACTTTGGCATAGGAAAATTGCTCATAATTATATAGATCATTTGAATAAATTGATTAAGAAAGATTTAATTGTTGGTTTACCCAAAATGAAGTTTGTTAAAGTAATGTAAAATCATTTAAGCAACAGAGTGGACATCTTACTTCAACTTAATAACTCTTAAAGATTTCTTGAATGAAACTCATAACTTTACATCACAATTTTGTATTTTTCACTCTAGAATGCACAATTAACCCTTTTAAGGTACTTATAAATTAATAGGCTATATATAACTTCAAAAGCTCATGGGTAATGGTAATAAAGATCTAAGCCCAAACAATTACAATAAGGTTAGAAGGTACTGAGATGACCATGATTAATTAGTAATATTAATTAAGAGTAGAATATATGTGTATCGATAATATAAGGATTTATACACAACTAGTGCATTATCCACTATTTATTTTATTATTTTTATTTAATAGTCAATACACTCTCATAAGTGCATACATTTTTTTTCTAATAGATTAGTTAGTTGTTAGAGTCCATGGCCATGATGGTGCTGAGATTCATAGGGCTCATAAGGTCACTGGTTCCAGTGAAGATTCCATCAACTATGAAACGAAGAGCACGTTGGGATGGGTGGAAAGCATCCCAAAATACATAGGCATCCCTATTTGAGCACAAGTGTGATAAGTGGTTGCATATTCCTATCCCATTGTATGGACCTTGACCACAACATGCTACTTTTGATGTAACAAAACCTGCATGTTCCCCCAACAAATTAAATTCAAGTGTAACATAAGCATTAATTGGTTCACAACTTCATATATATATAAACAAGAAATTTTGAGTTAAGAATGTTACTACCCTTAATCTTTAGACACTTCCATAAATTATTATCTGATAGATACAAAGGTAGTTTTAAAAAGGATATATGTTTGGTTCAAATTAGTTTTGCTCAAAGTGATCAAAATAAACATAGTTCTACAACTGATCATGTTTTAGACAAAGAAGATAATTATAATCCTACAACTTATTTTGTTTGAAAATAAGCATAATGTTTTAACATTTTTTCACTCTTATAAATTCAGATTATTTTATCATCTAATTATTCAAATTGTTTGATAATCTAATTATTTTAAATTATTTGATAATTTAAACAAAACACACTCTTTGTATAAAAAAAGTACCACTATCAATCACTTACTCATTATCACATTATTAACTTCGTACATCAATAAGACATTGATTTATAGTGTAAGATTTCTTAGATCTCTAGAAATACCAAAAAAGGTCAATGATTCATTTATAGAAGAACAATTGTTTGGAAAGACAATCACACACATTAAAATGAATTAATTCCTTATCAGAAAAGATAAATCATAACCTTGTTAGAATTAAAAAACATCATTAACTATGTTTATTTTGTAGCATAACTATCTTAATTAAATCACAATATTGATGAAGTATGATTAATTCACAACATAAAAAACACTTAGGCGAAAGAAACAAAACCAAAAAATGAAGCAAGTATTGATGAACTGACCGTATCTTTGAGGGTTGTTGATGAAGCTGAAGTGCATAAGATAGGCGTTGACAGCAACAAACACATAAGAACCAAGTTGGGAATTAAGATCTTTGGTCATTTGAATGAGCAAAGGATTGAAAATCTGTGCACCTTGTTGTAACTCTAGTACACACTCACCATTCTTGCTCCTTCTAGCAAGCTGAGATGGAATACATCCCAATGGACCAGTTCCTGTTACAAGCACCCTTCGAGCCCCTAACTCATACAGCCTCTGCATTTAAACACGAATCTGTCAGGGCATAAAAACACATAATGGAGTTCCTTTTGGTTCTAATAGAATGGGGTACTTAATTTTTTTTCATTAAAATCATTTGTCTGGTTATAAAAGCAAATTGTGCCGCCCGGCCCGTTTAGCTCACGCCCGCAAATGCCTGCAAAAATTTAAGCGGACGTAGGCATGCTCGCATTATTATAGCGGACAAAATTCAATTTCCTGCCCATTTTAATACGGGCTAACGGGCTTATGGGCGACCTGCGGATATTGTTGAATAATTAAAAAAATAAAAAATTCGTATAATAAATGAAATTAAATTAAATAAAGTAGTTGAAGTTAAAAATTAATAAATTTTTTATTATTTTATATGAAGTTTAACAAATCATATTAGATTATAATTTTTTTAGGAATTAAAAATAACGTTACATTATAACTTATTTCAAATTTTCTTACTTTTTCTTTAAATTATGTTTATGGGTTGTTTGCATGCCCAACGGAAATGCCCGCAAACTTGGCGGGCAAAAGAGACCGGGCGAAACAGGCAAATAGGCAAAATTTGTATGTCATGCCCGCAAAAAATGTAGGCTATGTGGGCGCGCCCGCGGGCAATGCCCGTTTTGCCATGTCTAGTTATAAATTGAGAAAAAAAATACACAAATAGTTAAGAGTTTTATACATAATCATTATATCATTTATTATTCATTTTTAATTATGATTGACTCTTTAAAAAAAGTAATATAATAAATTGAAATATGTATAAATAAATTGTGGATAAATAAATTTCGGTTATTGGGAGATTTTGATCTTAGTCCTATATTATTTAAGATTCCAAATATGTGAGGTTTCTACCTAATTTACTAATGATAAGTTTGAGACAAAATCATAATAGGCTTACAAAAGTAAGGACCTACATGGTAACCACATAACCAAAATCAACCCTATAAAACTTAATTAGACCATCAAAAATTTTAATCTAGCTCCACTATAGGAGAATCGATATTTTTGACCTATGACACCAAAATATTTATAAGTTTAATTTTTTTTTTAATTAAAAACTTATAAATATTTTTTCACCTCCAATCTCTGAGGATTCCAATTCCAAAATTTTATTTCATAGTGCTGGCGTGGCCTATGTTAGATGGCATCAACATTACCATCCAAAACTAATAATGATTATGAAAACTATAATACAAATAAAATATAGGAACTAAACTCTTAAAAAATATAAAGATAAAGATCAAAATCATTACAAATATAAATGTACGAACGAAAACCATATTTAATTCTATAAATCTTGTGAGACATAACACAACTTAAAAGTTTTTATCCCATTTTGGCATATGTATTAGACTCTAGATTAAATTCAATCAATACATTCAAAACACACCAAATAGCACAGCATATGAAAATTAAGGAGATCACTTGTGTAGGACAAGTCTAATTTTCCTTTTATCAAGAAAATGATGAATAGCACTACATTACTTTTTAGTGATTGTAGAAATTAATTAGAGTCATACCTTTAATTTTATTTTTTTTCTTAGATAATGCTGAAAATACTATTTTAATTCTTTATCTTATTTTTAAGTTTCAATTTTGCCCTTTTAATAAAAAAAATGTGTCAGTTTAGTCGTTTATTTTCTTTAATATTTATCAACTTTGCAATTCTATCATAACAATGTTGAACTTTTATTGAAATACATCAGATTATCGGAGAGACACCAAAAATGATGAATTTTACATTAGGAATTGAATATTTACTAAGATATTTCTCCTTCTCTTTCTTCTTTCTCTTTTATCTACATCTTGTTCATTTTTATATTTAATTCATCTTCATCATTTTTATATTTACTCCATCTTCATAATTTTTATATTTACTCCATCTTTCTCATCCTAATAAGAAAATTAATTTTAATCTCAATGAAAAGTCAAGACTATGATGACTAAGAAAGGGTTTTTGACAATCACTTGACATATTTCAATGGAAAATACAAAATGTTATGAAAGAAAGGTAAAATTTATAAACATTAAAAGATAGAGAATTAAATTGACATTTTTGTTAACGGGCCAAATTGAAACATAAAAATAACATAAAAATCATGTTTAATTTATGTTTAAAAATTAAGTAAAAATTGTATTTTTCAGATAAAATGGTATGTTAAGAGGCCAATGAAAAGCTTGTTCATGTTTAAAAATAAGTATTTTAGGCTTACATAAAAATTCATGTTTAATTTTTCAAATACAAGAGTTATACATGTAATAATTTAAAAGAAACTGTAATTTTAAAACTCAAAAGAAAAACACTATTGTAAGTTTACGAAAAGAGTAATATATGCCCCATAAAATAAGGTCTAAGGAAACTAAATATGGTTAATTGGTTTACAAGCGAAATCAAATATCTATTTTAATCTTCTTTCACTGGAAAATGTTCTTTATATTCATAGGGAATGGGGAAAGGGAAGGAGATGGATCAAAGTGTTAGGAAGGAGATAAAGAGAATAGAAAATGAAGAAAAATTTCTTTCTTTTGAGAGCATGAAATTTAGATAAGAAGGGTAAACTAATAAATGAAATGAGAAATGGATAATGATATAATTATATAATATTAGTAAAAATATTTAATTATTTTCATATTGTATCTTTAAAAAACCTCAAATTGAAAGAACTTTAAAAATAGACGTATGAAGGGTTTTGGAGGATTTGAGAAATCCTCCAAAACTTTTCTCTCTCCTTCATCCAACTCCCAAACAAATGTAGTGCTTTTCAAAGTCTTCTATTTCCTTTCCTACTACACTCTCAAAGAAACCTAAGGTTGTGTTTGGGAGTTATGAGGAAAAAGGAAAAGAGTGATCAAAGGGTTAGGAAGAGAGAGAAGGAGAAGGAATCAAAGGGTTAAGAATATTTTTTTTATTTTTACTTTAAAAATGTAATTAATAATGAGAAATAGACAACAATGTATCATTATATAATATTACTAAAAATATTTAGTTATTTTAACATTTTATCTCCAAAAAACCTAGATTGGGAGAACTTCAAAAATAGACACATAGAGGGTTTTGGAGGGTTTAGGAAAACTTTCGAAAGTCATCCATTCTATTCCCCTCCAAAACCTCAGTCTCAAACAAAGCTTAAGTGATATAAAAATGTTAGTTCATTTTTTTTTTAATGAAATCAAATGCCACTTGTGATATCCATTCAACAAATATAGCATATTATCACTTATCAGGTTATTAGAAGGAAAAATAATATGAGAATAAGTGATAAGGTAGTGAGAGAACTGACGGATGGTGAATTGTTTAGACCTTAGAGAGGAAGGAGTCAAGAAATAATTGTTCACAAAATCGTTACCACCAAGTGTCATTAAAACCAAAGCTCCCTTCACAATCTGTTGTGCCTTTTCAGCACCCACTTCTGCACTTAATCTTTGTTGATACCGTTGGAACAATGCAAGTTGTTTGAATATTCTGATGATACCTCCCTGTTTTAATACCATACAAAAATATTATAAATTAATTTTTGGAGTGTTATAATTTATCATTTATTTATATTACTTTTTTTAATAGTCAATATGATTAAATATGAATGATCGATGATACATAATATTATATAAAATTCATATATTTTCTATGTGTGCATTTTTTTTCTCTATTTTTTATCCTAATTCAAAAGAGAGCTCAAAGAATATCAAGTTTTGAACTTGGTGAGGATCGATGTAATATTAATAAAGGTGTTAATATCAATATATAAATTATAGATGTGATATTCAGAGTTTATTGAACTCCAACTAATCTAAGTCAAACTAAAAACAGTTAATTAAATGATAAAACTCTCATAACATATATTCATTTTCATATTTACAAGACTGAAATACTTAATTATTTCTATATATATATGTATAGTAATTAGTAAGTATATATGTGAAAATATTTAATAAGTCTAGTAGTATAAGACTCTGTTAGATCCTCAGTATGATGACTAAAAGATCAATAGTTTGATTCATGTGAGCGATATTTGTTGAAATGGATAGTCTCGTATCTCAAAAGAGATTAATTTCTTACCCAAAAGGTTGATGAATACCCTTGATAGTACCACAAAAAATAGGAAAATAATTTATAATCATTATGGTATTACATATATAGAGTGAGAAAGGGAATGGAGTGATTTACAAATTGGATGCCAGTGTCATTGAGGATTCCAATCCCAGCAGAAGCAAAGTTGGCCCCAACTAAGAGCTTTTGTCCTGTTAATTCAGGGCTCAAGTATGGCAATGTGGGTTCTGACCCAAGTCTCTGGCCTACAATAACATACACTCACATTTTACACCCTAATCTTCAAACATACTATCATATTATTCACCATCACTATATTATTAGCACATATTCAATAAAGAACAAAACAATTGAAGCCTATAATTTTTTCTTAAGGGTCGAGGATAAAAACCTAAAATTGGATAACTTTTATTTGAGAAATGATGTAGTAAAAGAAACAAATGACTTTTGTATTTACTTTTCCAATAAAAAGTATTCACTTTTGGGTTTTCATCCTCCACCCAAAAAACTAATAAAGAAGAATGTACTAATTTACATCTAAATATTTAACAAAAGTGTATAGAGAGATACTACTAACCTATTTTAGTATATAAAGATGAATATAGCATTATGCTAGTAACTTCAATATTCTATATAGATAAAAAAAGTGAATATTAATGACTTACTAATAAGGTCAGGGAGGTTGAAGCCATTGGAAAAGCGTCCGGTGGGGCGATGAGATGGATAGTCGATGCCATAGGGGAAAGAATCAGCTCGTGCCATAGTTGGCAAGTAATTGTTGTTGCCACTATCAACAAGTGAATCTCCAAACACAAAGAATGCCCCACCGGTTGCTTCTATTCTCTTTACAATCACCACCAGCATAGCAAGGAGGACTCTCATACTTGCCATCATATATTATGAGCTTAATTATTATTATATTCTAATTGCTATGTCACATCTATATATAAGTGATGTCCTTCAATGGTCTTATATAATTGTTTATTACCATGTTACTACATTGTCTAAGAAAATTATAAGACATTTCATTCATTACTTGTGCATGGTCTGTTTTTTTTTTCTTCCTTTTTATAGAATATTCTTATCTGTAAATCTACCAAATTAATATAGTACTACTGACACTCATTAAAGTTTCATACATTCTTGACCTAGAAGCAATTTATAGGACTGTATCATTCAATAATTTACTGTTATATTAATTAGTATTTCAAAACTTATTGCTGTTAGAAACATATTAAATCAAATTCACCAAAAGTGTTTGAAACTAATATGAAGACATTGTGGCACATGAAAAGGTTTTTACTTTCGTTCTTAAAGTGCATGGTACATGTTTATCTATTTCTCAACGAAAATAATACGAGTAATAATAATACTTGCGATGAAAAGGCACAACAGTGTTGGAAGAAATTTCATTTGTTTTTAATTGAGTAGGAAAATATATAAATCAAATACTAACCTTACATGTAGGTAAAAAATAAAACGTTTGCCATCATCTAATATGGTTAGTACCCTCACCATAGATTATTTGAATATATATATAATTATATATATATATATATATAAACGTTTGCCATCATCTAATATAGATTATTTGAATAATGTTTACCCTCTCTTAATAAGTATGCTCCAAGAAATTAAATTATTAACATTTTTAATATATATTTTAAACAAAGCATCTGCATAATTCATAAGACTCTACAGTATACTTAATACACTGCAGTAATGCATAATGGCAATGCTTCCTGTTGGTAATATTGGATAATTATATTTTCCCTCTAGTCTATCTGAAAATTTTAAGATAAAAAAGTCGAGTAATTATTTATAAAGATTTTTTTCCATATGCATAACTCAAATATGTATCATTTTTTTTTGTTTTCCACATGTATCCTCGCACTGGAGGCAATCATGTCCGAGTCGGGAACATTCACAGTACGTGGGGCTAACTCTCCCAGCAGACATTTTTTCATCCACAAGACTCGAACCCGAGACCTTACTTAAAGAAAATCAAACATGTACCACTTGAACCAACACTCATTAATCAAATATGTATATGTATCACTTGAATCAACATATTTCAATATCAAAAAATAAACTTGATTATATATATATATATATATATATTATGACTCAACTCAACCATATTAGTTTGGTATGAATTTTGAGTCACATCTTTTCTCCTAAATATTATAATACTCTGTATTTCTTATTTTTCATTAGTTACAAAAGTAAAACATAAATTAAAAATATATTAATTTTATATTTTTAATTAATAAAAAATAATAAATATATGAAGTAATACAATATTTGGGTACATGATGAACTCCAATTCGAAAGATAATTTATTTGGAGGATGAGGTGCCCATTATTGATGAAAATGTAATGGTCAACCTGCACTGACTTCCAATTTTTGTGACCTGGCACTCTCTGAACCCCTCTCTTCAAATGTGACCACTAACACAATCCAATTTATTAGGTTGGTCTACTTAGTAGAGTACGTTACCCATGTTATTTGCATAACTGTCCTAGTTAAATTAGATAATTTCAATTAACTTAAATAGTTTTAAGAATTCAATTATCACGCAACAATGTAAAAATATCTTTTACACACTTTCAATCAATTATGTAATTCTATTTCAATAAAAATAATGTATAATAATATTTGACTTTTAAATTAATAACTTTAGAAGTCACATATATAATAATGTATAATTAACTTTTTTGGTACATCCGTAAAATGTATAATTAGTTGATAGAGAAGAAATTTACATACTACATTAAAATAAACTATAACTTTATGTCCTCTTGCTTTAATTTTATACTACTACTCTAAATTATTAAATTAAAAATTTATACTTCCATAATATTAGCTATATGGTTTTAACTAACTTCATTTTTTCCTCGAAGGTGTTTGATGAAATTCACATTAGGTGACTCCAATTTGGAAATTTCCAAATTTTGTTTTATAAGTTTTGAATTGTTTTACTTTTATAAGATGCATGAGACTTAGCAACATATGTGGAAATAATCTACTCCATTACACGCATGAGAGAAAATATTGCTGGTCACATGGATCTAACAATAGAATCTAGTAACTAGTAAAAGTGGAAAAGAGGCCCCCAATTAATTGTGGCATTCAATATTCATTAACCAGTCATGTAGAGTATTGATATTGAAACTTCAATGTCTACCTATTTCGATTAAATGGACCTAATAATTAGTTAGAGCTAAAGATTGGTTTGTCCAAAATTAGGCAACGGACTTAATTTTGGTTAGAATATTTTATAATGTGTATAATTGGGCAAAAACTCAAAAGAACTATTTTGTTAACAAACTTATATTGCATCTAAGGGTGAGCAAGATCTAACCCTACTTGTTTGCTCGGGTTGACCCAATGATGATTGGACTCGAATATGGGCAGATTTTATCGGTCTAGGATCGAATCCAAAAAATAGACTCATATAACATTTAAGGTCGGGTAAGAGGCAAACATGACTCGACCCAATCTATCATATGGTCATCTATTTATCATATTTGTATGTGCGTCTATCTAATCGTGTACAAGATATTGATATTTTTTGTCGAAAGTATTATTGATTCTTTAATTTTTATCATATATAAATGATCAATATTATTTTATAAGTATCACATATTCATAATAATAAGTAATGTTGAAAAAACTATATCTAAAAGAAAAATGCCTTATATTTAATCAGAGTTATCTAAAAGGAGCATGTGATTGAGTTAGCTTCATGTCTATGATCAAGTTTAAATTCAAAAGATAATCCAACAAATATTTAAAGTTAGATAAAAGACAAGTTTTATCAGCCATTACCTGACTCATGCCATTCCTTGTAAACCTCAAATATGTAGCATGAGAGCATACTTAATTTCCATAGGATTTTTTTATGCGTAGCTTAAAGGACGTTGGTTTCTGAAACAAAATAAAAGATGTTAGTAAATAAAAAATAAACTATTTATTTACATTATATTTTTAAAATTTCCAATAGATATAATTAAGTATCTTCCAAAATAGGTTTTTTCTTTCTTTTCTTTTTTATTCATGAGTGTTTTAGGTTCAACATGCTCCAAATTATTTTCGGTCTCTTTCTTCTCAAATTCAACACTTTTATTATTTTAAGATTAAATTACACTAATATTTGTTGAATTTTAGTGGAATTACATAAATTATTCCTCCATTTTTTACATCTATAATAAACTCCCAATTTTTATACATATATTACAATAGATACCCCTATATGAGAAATGAGTGTGATTTTAAACAAACATAAGTGATAAATGTAATTAAATTAAACAAATATTGTATATTGTGGAAACAATACGAATAGTATATGAGTCAATATATTTTCATTATTTTTTGTTACAATATAATATAAGAGAGATTTAAACAGTATCTACTTAGAATTATTGATGTATTTTATAAAGAACCAAAAATAATAAAAATATATTGACTCGTATACTATTTGAATTTGTCTTTACAATATATCATAGTTTGTTTGACGTAATTATACTTATCATCATTTTTTTAAAAGATCACATTTATTTCTTATTTAGGGGTGTCAGCATAATTAATATGTATAAAAATTATAGATGTTTTTGTAGGTATAAGAAATGAATAAGTAATTTATATAATTTGACTGAAATGAAATATTACTCTTACTTTAATCTTTTTGGGTTGTACCCTTTCTGTTTCCTTTTTTGGGCAATGGCGGCAAACTTTTAATGCTTGAAGTTTTGGATCACATCTCAAAACTATGTTCTTTGAGATTTGTTTTTTGCACTCATTTTTTAAATTTTGGACATAAAGTATTTACATTCCCACACTCATTTATCCTAATGGAAGACCAAAAGAAAAAATGACAAAAACCAAAACAAATGATGAAAGAAGAAAGACCTGGTCAATATGGGTACCCATTTTATGCTATACAGATTAAAGATTTATTTATATTTAAGTTAAGTTATATTAGTGACACTCATGTGAGTGAAATAAGTGATAATAAATTTTTTTTTTGTAATGAATGACTGGGATTGAATGTAATTAGTGTAACTTAAATTAGATATAAATACATCCTCCTCATATATATATATATTATGAGGTTCCTTGTCCTCAACATGCAATTAGCACCTTGGGAAAGGTGGTCTTAGGTACAGAAATGGGGTTTGAACGTGGATTGAGAAGATGGGAAGGGTTTGAGAAAATGAGTGGGTCGTGGAAGGTAAAGTTGTGAGATTTTTGAATATTATGTGATTTAAAAATTATCTCTTTCTCTTATCTATACTTCTATACTAATATATAAAATTAAAATATTACTAAGTGACAAATATAAAGTCATCTTTTTGTTTACTATTAGATTTTTTCTAATACTTTTGTATTTTTAGTTTTTGATAAAAAATAACATATAATATGTCATTATCACATTTGTTTACTTAATTTTGCTCTGAAAAAAATGGTTTCAAATTTAGAAACTTCTCATTTTAGTAAAAAATTTTACCATATAAAAATTGTGCATTCAATTTAAATAATAAGAATGTAGGTTGACAGGTACAATAATATTTGTCAACACACTAATAAATTAAAAATCTTAAAGGTCTAATATCATATATTACTTTTTGCAGCATATATATGATTGTTTCGCATTGAAATAATAAATTAAGTTCCATTTAAATTGGAACTTTCAATGACATGATTATTTCTCATTGAAATAATAAATTAACTTCTATTAAAATTAGAATTTTTAATGGCATGATTGTTTCTCATTGAATAATAAATTAATTTCCAGTAAAATTAGAAATTTCAATGAGATAATTGTTTTTTTTATTGAAATAATAAATTATTTTTCATTAAAATTAGAATTTTTAATTATATGATTGTTTCTTATTAAAATAATAAATTAATTTCCATTAAAATTAGAATTTTCAATAACATGATTGTTTCTCATCGAAATAATAAATTAACTTCCAATAAAATCACAATTTCCAATGACATGATTGTTTCTCGTTCAAATAATCTTTAACTTCCAATAAAATTAGAAATTTCAATGATATAATTGTTTATCATTGAAATAATAAATTAACTTCCATTAGAATTATCAATAATATAATTGTTTTTCATTCAAATAATAATTTAACTTCCATTAAAATTAGAATTTCCACGACATAATTGTTTTTCATTGAAATAATAAATTAACTTCCATTAAAAATAAAATTTTCAATGACATCAGTGCTTCCCATTAGTAATAAAGAAACTGTTACATGCCAGTAATAAAGAAACTGTTTCCCATTAGTAACAATAAAGACTCACATATGGAATCTCATAAAAGTGTACCATTCAATGTATTACTATTTATAATTGGTCAGAAAAATATTTAATCTTTAATTTTTTAACTTAAATACATTTTTTTTTTAACAAATTATAAATTGTGCCACGTGAAATAACACACTTTATGGTATAACAGATGTACTCATATTACTGATACAGAAGATTTCAACTCTTTTATTACCACCTCTTTATATCATTTTTTAAACGTGTTTCGGTGGGTTGAATTGGGAAAATTTTGCACTCCTTGCAATTTTGGGCTTTTTTCCTTCTTTGCACTTCCGATAATGTTTACCGGAAATGAAACAGAGACGAATGAAGCATGATGGTAAAAGAAGCCCGCAGCATACATCCTTCATGCATAGCGGGCTGAAAGCCCATCATTTCAAATATCTTTCTTTTTGGGCTTTTGAGCTTATCGGCACAATCCATCCATATCTTGTACAATAGTGTTGTGACTTACCAATAAAACATTAGTTTAGTGGTGTAAAACTTTGTTAGATTTTTATGATAACCAAAAAACTAATGATTTGATTCTTGAATATAACACTTATTGGAAGAGACAACTACACATACTAAAAGATATTAGTTCATTACCCATAGAATAAAATTATTATGATTCAGATCAAATCTTGAGTATTAGTTTAGAATAAACCAACTTAATTTCAAATTATTATTGCAAAACCAATGATTTACTTCGGATAATTAATTTATATATGTAATAAATTTTCGTTGAAGTGGTGTGCCTATTATGTGCTATGTATCCCATCTAAATATTTTTACACTAACATGATCAGTTTTAATAGTGTAAGACCTCATTGGATCTCCGTAATCATTAAAAGATCAAACATATAATTTTTCATTGCACCAATGTGTCTATAATGTGCTATGTATCACCATCAAAGCAAATACTTTTACACTATCAGGTTAGAATAATTGTGTAAGACCTTACTAGATTTCCATAATAACCAAAAAATTAAACGTTTGATTTCTAGAAACGAAACTTATTGTAAGAGACAGTCACGTACCACAAAATAGATTAGTTCCTTACCCATATGGTAAGATGAATGTATGTTCTATCCTACATAATGTGTCACTCTATTTGTCACTTGGTGTGATTGGTTGAAAAAATATATTTAAGTTAAAAACATAATAATTAATTATTTTTCTAATTAATCATATTAAGTGACACACTTTGTGGAACAAAAGATGAGCTTCCTAGGGCGAGGAGGGCACATCTTTTGTACCATAATTTATGTTACATCACGTACCATAAACTCTAATTGGTTGAAGAAAATGAATTTTAGTTAAAAATTTAATTATTAAGTATTTTTTGATCATTCATAGTTTATGACATATGGAGTGACCTAAATTATGGAATAACATATGTGTTTCTAGAGCAAGAGGATGGAACCAAAAATTTCTGTCCCAAATAGTATATCACTTCATGTACCCTTGCTGTGATTGATCAGAAAAGTATTACATTATTAATTTTTTAACTTAAATACATTTATTACACCCAATCACAATAAGTTACATTTTCTGAGAAAAAATATATGCTCTCATTATATAACACTCTTGCTTATATAAAAAAACTTTCCCAAATTTTCTTTTGCCAAAAAAGTTATTTTTTTCAAGAAATAAGTGAAAGCATCTTCTTGTTGAATCATGTTAGCAGGATTGGTCCTAACATTTCCTGGCGAATAAAATTAGGCCACCTAATTTAGAAAAAAATATATAAATAAAATCAATAAAAATGTATTATGTCTACAACAATCAGGATACTTAATAAAATTAGACATATCAGTATGTTGGTCCAACTGGAAGGGACTTTTATCAATTAAGCATAAGGTCTATAGTTTAAGAAGTAGATTTCATGTACCTAAAAAAGAGTGAATATCAACTTACATTAAGAGTAAGTTTTTAAATTTATTTTAAGAGTTTAAGAGTAAGTTTTTTAAATTTACTCTCCATCCTAGCTATCAATTTTATGAATATCTAATGGTTTAGATCTACTCACTAATTCAAACCATTGAATTTTCATGGAATTGATGACTAAGATGATGAATATGCTTAAGAACTTACTATTGGAGTAAGTGAATCCCCAATGTAAAAATATTATAAGAAAAATATATATAAGTGACAATGTAAGAAATTTTTACATTGTTGATGTATCATACACCATTCATATTTAAATAATATTCACTCTTAAATAAAAGTAACACAATAAATAATAAATGATGTACTAATTATGTATAAATCTTAATATTATCATTACATAGATATTACCCTCAAATATTATTGAGATAAATCTTTATTTAAATGTTTGTCCATACCCAAATGTCACCTGTCTCATCTATTCAAGATGAGAATGTTAATCAATATTACAACAATTAAGAAATTAAACAAACAAAGCATTGTATACTTGATTGTGTATAGACAAAACTAATCATCTTTTAAATAATTACATAGCAATATAGCTTTTTCAACCACAATTATTTGAACAAAAATGTTATGTATTCACCATTCTGTCATTTCCTTTGTCACCAATGAGAAACAATCACTTTGAAAATTGTTATGTCCATGCCCACAATCACTTATTAATCTCATAATATCAACAAATAGTATGGTTGTTTCTCACTAAAGAAGTGGTACAAAATATTTATTTTACATTAAAAACTATTGATTTTACTTATTTTTATGTTCCACAACTAGGTGTCTAGAAAATTAACTATACAATCTTTTACTACTTCAAGATTTTGTATCTGTTGTATCATTTTGTGATGCCTAGCATCTCGAATTGTGCCAAATTCACCATGACAAACCATTATTCATGTTCATATAAAACACTAAAATGGTAAATCTTTACAATGAATAAGCAAAAGCTTCTTCTATCAATATCACTCTGAAGAATCTCTCACTTTTTTATATATGATAGAGAAATGACAAGCAAGAAAGAAAATCTCAGTCCTTTTCAAGAATCATGTGTAAGCTGTGGGCTTTTACCTGCAATTTCAGGTCTCAGGGATTGGCTTAAGATAATTATTCTCTATGTTCATTTTTTATATATAAAAAGCTTATCTTTTAGAACACAGAGATGTCACGAGCTTTCTGCATCATTTTTTAAGTTGAAGATGCCATAACTTTGGCTTCTAGTAGTTAAGTTAAAAATTTGTACAGTGAATAGCCATTTGCTAAAACACCTGCCATTAGGGAATATTCTTCACTTTTTTTCTCACTTTTGACAAATGTCCCACCCTTTCACATTTTTTGAAGAATTTTGTCCCTTTTGATTTAAATTAGATTCGCCACCCTCTATTTGAATAAAAAAGATTACAAATTTTTTAATTATTAATTTAAAATAATAAAAAATCTAAATCGTTACATTTTTTTGACGTCACATGTTAGCATCCCTACTCAATACTCCATAGTTGGAGAGGATTGCATTCCTTTTGATTCAGGTTTCAGACTTATGCATGATGGCTTATATAATTATACGTGGGAATCTTTTTCTCTATTTTTCTTTGATTATGTAGATAAATAATACAAGTTGACCACCTCTATGGCTCTATCTCCTAATTATTGATAAGACTTTGAATAATCATATCATTATTTTTCTAGGGATGTTTTACAATTTGCCAACTTTCCAAGAAAAAACTTGGCACACGAGTATACCATAACAGCTTTATTTTTCAATTATTGAGTTTGACTTATTTTATCATATCATCATGTAATAAAAGGGTAATGATTAGACCACATAACTTTGATGTAGTGTTAGAATGTGTATTTAACATTATTCATATACTTTTAGGATGACTTGTTTTTTTCCCCACAAAATTTAAGTTTTGGCCCATGTAATCATGAAAATCCTATAAAGGATGTGACGGGATAAAAAATATTAACGGAGACATTTGTTTCAACTTTTGAATTATCATTGGACCACAAACTTTTCCTAGTAAACCTGTCATGTGTTGCAGGAGAATCTTATATTAAATTATAGGTGGAAAAGAAAAAGATCGGAAGCCAAATAGATATATAATACCATGAATAGAAAATATGAAACCAGTCAAGTTGATGACATAACATTTGTTCTCTTGAATCACACAAATGCTCCATGTATTTTAAAAATATGAAACCAAAAACAAAAAAAAGTTAATTACCCAAACTCATTTGTAAAGATTTGCACACATAGTGTCTTCTATCATGCTTTGAACTTTGAACAAAATATAAAAGATTGGGGATGCTGCAAAACTGTTGTAGGTGCTATGTTTTGTAACTTAGTATAATCTTACCCTTCCCAAAAGGGAGACAGGAGTTAAATTAGAGTTGGCAAATTCAACATGACATTGTTAGTTTGTAGAAAAACCATCATTAGTTAGCTCTTCCTTCCTTGGAAGTTACTATGGTCATTAATCTCCCACCATATAATAATTTCTCCTCTACCTTGACTTGGAATCCAATTCATTCATCATGGATTAACATATAGGGAATATTATTTAAGTATTCCTCTTTTTTAAGTGAGCCTTCCCTCATATACTGGAGAGGAGAGTATGTTTTCTTCTTTTAGTTTTAAGAGTAAAAATATCTATCAACTATAAATAAATGTGATACAAGTATCATTACATATGTTGTTTTCTTTATTATTTCATGGTATGTATTGGAGAGGAGTCTGATTCCTTTCTTTTGAGGTCATGGTGGGTCCATGTTCCATATAAGTTGTGCAGATGGTAGAACACTATAGGTCCACAGTTACGGCCACAATGGTACCAGCAGGGACAGGTTGGTGACAATGTTATGTGAATACATGGCATTGAATTGAAATGCTTAATGATTGAGTACTCAAAGAGAGGTGTGAATTTATTAATATATTCTACTATCAGAGCAGAATAAGATTTTACACTTATTGCAGTGTAGATTGCTTATTTACTGTTGTTATTTTTCTCTTTCATCCTTTTTATGGTGCTACAACTTGCAAAACCTGAATTTCCTTTTTTTGCTGAACTTTGAAATGGTAGCATCTCTAAATGCCATACCAACATACTTCTGACTTACCCAGATATCAGTTAGTCATTCTTATTCCTTATTTATTACACAGTTAGGAGGCATCAATGTTCAACTACTCACCAGTATCATGAAACACATTAAACACAAACCAATTTTCACTGCACTAGCTAGTGAAATGTTACAGGGTCTCTTATAACCAATGTAATTCTTGTTATTTGTTTCAGAAATTGCATAGGTAAATTTTCATATATAAAATTACAGTCTACAATATAACACAGCTACAAATGGAAACATTTTCCTTTTTAGCAACATTTAATAAATTGGGTAAGTATGGCCATGTGTTGATAATAGAATACAACAATAATAGAGTTGCAACTTACAATATTAAATTACAGAGAGGAAAGGCACATGAAGTATTCAACCATTTCATTCAGGCCCTGCCTGTCAAATCAACCACAGCATCCTCCACAAGTTCTTCTAGCAACTTCCTTTCTATTTCCTTCACCAAAATATCCATCTCCAGTTCCATACACTCAACCCACCCTTTCCCCACAACCTCTTTTCTGACAACACTCTCCAGCACCAGGCTGTTACTGTCCCCACAATCCACCCAAACAGACCTAAACCCACCAGATATTAACTCCTTTATTTGGGCCACAATGAGGTCCACCAATAGGGGAGTTTCACCTTCTGGCACAGGAACCCTGCTGTGGCCCCTACTACACAAACTGTTCATTAAGAATTTATCTGATCCAAAACCAGTAATTTCCATTACTGCAACATTGACACAATCAAATACAAGCTTCTGATTTGATCTTCTCTGCCTTCTCTTGGCTTCATGGAGAGGCTGAGGCTCCTTGTCATTCAGATTGGCATATGTGTCCCTCAATGATGGGTCCAGTGCACTTTCAAGGGAATGCCATTTTGAGTAAAACGAATTGGACTGTACTTGATCATCAAGTCCAGCTGCTGATAGTAGTTTCTCAACCAAGACAAGCAAGTCTTGTTCCTCTACCTTGGTGTCTAGGGAAACCAAGGAGGAATTTAATGGATATGGACTTGATACCTCTGCACAAGAATCATTCCATGATAGGGTCCTAGCTATTGATTCTATTGGTGGTGACTTGTCAATTAAATTAGATTTCAGAGACGCTGGCGATCCTACAGAATAATGGAAGGCAGTGGTTATAAACCAACAATGAGGACAAAGATTATTAAATTAAGAATTTCCTGAAATAGCAACATCCAGGAGAAAGAGGAAAAAGGCCTAAGGATTACCTAGCTGACCACCCCTCATAAATTGCAAGGACTCATGAGCTGCATTATCATCTTCAAATGGAGGTTCTAAAACTGAAATTGGACTCGGCTGATCTTGGTTTTCACTTGAAAGCTGTGGCACCATAGTCTTTGACACAGTCAACCCTGGCTGAGAAAAGAAAAAAAAAACCGTCTCAGCATTTTAAAAGATTTCCAGTACACATAAAATATTATACTTATATTGCCAATTCCCAGGATATTTTACACTCAGTTTATCGTTCTCTAATTTGCAAAACAATAAATCAACGAGGCTAATGTTTTACTGTCCTAGGTTTAGGTTGACTGAGTGAAGTCACTTCTTTTATTTATCAAGTAGTAATCAGGTATTCAATGATGTTCATATGAGGTATGATTTAACTGATTCACTTGTTTCACCAATCTAACACAAAAACAGAAAATCCCAAACAATTTGATGAACAATTTGGTTTTCTTACAGAGAACCTGCCACTATATCATACAATTTCCTTAACAGTCCATGCAGCCTACAACTCATGCAAGCATCTTTTCAGCAGCACAAGTTTCAATAAGATTCCATAGTTAGTGTTTTTTATGGTGTTACTTAGAAAGATCCTGACATAGATTAAAAAGAGCTAGCATTAGAATCCAGTAACATATTAGGTTTTGGAACAAGCAATCTGTGCCATGATGTATTTCAGACTGGGAGATGACTTAGAGGGCATTAATGACTGGCCTTAGATAGGCAACATCAAAAGAAACAAAATTTGCACAATGCACCATAAAAAATAGCATACTGAAATATGCAGGATAATGTTAGCTATTACCTCAAGAGATATTACGCCTTTTCCTTTAGAGACAGAGTCTGATAAATTTTTGCCTGATGATTCATGTAAATCTGGAAGAGGATACTCTCGAAGGGCACCACTGTTGAAGCCTTGAGACATAGCATCCCTAAGGACTCCAGGTGAATTTACTGGAGATACTGATGTTTCAGAGACATTAGATTGCGATTCGTCTTTAGCTTGAGACAGAGGAGACTTTTCCTTGGTTGATTTCTTATTCCTTGAGAATAAGAAACTCGTCACTTTCCCTTTAAATGATGATTTCATACTCTTTGACTTTGTCAGTTCCTTGGAATCATGTATTTTGCTGGCATCATGATAACAAACTTCACTGCCTAGCCTGGTTTCATATGCAGTAGAAGATACAGGGACAGATTTTGACCTGGGAAGATTTTTAGGTGAACCATCCATACATATTTCTTCACTGAAATTACAAGAAACCGATTCACTTGGTTCTTGTTCCTTACTACTACCTTCAACTTCAGATATTACAGATTTCTTTATATCCGAAAGAGCAAGCATCTCACCCAAGGTAGAACTTCTCCACAAATGCCTTTGTTCTTGAGGACCCATATTTGATGCCATTATGGCCCATCTTTCAGAAAGCCGTTTTTTGGCCTCCCTGCATACTGATGACTCGGGAGAACAGGATGCACGACTGAATGGCGATGAAGAATAAGGACTGTCACAGTGATTGATGTAATCCCAAGAATGCCTTGGAGATGGTGACATAACTTCCAAATCACTCAAATTCCCATCGTTATCTGATTTTTCGAATGAACTCTCGTCACCAGTATAGCCGTTGGAAAATACTGAAGAATAAAAAGTTTCATCTCTTTGATGGCTCTTCACGCTTTCATGCATTTGCTCTGTAATTTCTTGTGCAGCTTCTCTTGGTTCTAGTGCACCACTGTCTTCAGGTCCCTGATAGAAATTTCCACTTTGCATATTCCGAGGTGATGAAATTGTTGGAGAAGCCACAGCCTTAATCTCTTGTGTCTTCCCAGAGGTAGGCTTCAATACCACTATTCGAGTAGGTTGAACTGGAAACTTATCAACTTTCTGACAGGCTGGAGAGTATCCAGGGCTATTATTCTCCCATGCAGCTGCTTGACAACCATTTTCTGGTTTCTTAATCTGCTTGTCATTCTTCCCCTTTCCACATGGTTTCTCATTGTCAACCATCTTCGAAGGTTTAAGAACGGTAATACGCTTTGTTTCAACTAGTGGAGTAGGGTTAAGTTCATATAGATTTGGAGAATCCAGTAACCTGATTAACAGATCATTATTGGAGCTTAAAACTTCCAAGGCCTCATCAAACTCCTTGGACTGGCGCAGTCTCTCATCTGTAGACAGATGTTTTGCTTCCATGAATTTCTGGTAAACGAGAGCCATTTTTTCCGCATTAACATCTTCAGTCCACTTTTCTCTTTCCGGTGTCTTGTTTCTTACATTGCTTTTTCTCTGAGATTGCAGCCAAATATCATAAACATCTTTGTAAGCAATCTGTTCTGTGCTGGGATGAACTTCATGAAGCATTTCCTTGTCCATATACCTATCTTCTAGCTTCCGATGCTTGAATGGTGTCCCTGAATGACCACACATGCGTTGAGAATAATCTCCTCTATGGCTTCTCTCCTCAGCTAAATTAGACTCTCCCTGTGGGAGAGCATCAAGACCCATTAGTTTAGCAACTACATTTGGTGGATTGTGCTTGGAAACAATTTCTTTGGACATTTCTTGGTCTATGAGCATCTTGATGGGTGTTCCACTTATTTTTTTCTTTGGGGTTGCTTTCATCGAGTCAGAAACAATCTGCAAAGTCCACAAAAACAGGAAGAAAAAATTTAAAAAAGAAAAGTGCAGCACATAATAAATTAAAAATGAAAAGAACATTCCACATGACATTATCATTTCATCTATATTTTCCTTTTCCAAATATACCCAATTGACTTGAATGACAATAACAATAATCCTATCCAAATTACCATCTTATCCTCTAGATGATCACCAAACGTGGAATTGATGACCCTCGCAATATCTGACTGACTTCGTGAAAGTGAAGAAGCTGCAAACCAGGGACAAATTAGTAAGAAGAAATAATATAATGGCATACAAAAAATTCAACACCAAAAGTCATAAGTACAATTTTTCCAGACAGCTTTTAATAAAAGCAATTGATAAATGAAAGAAACCTCCAGCTGGGTAACATGATAATACTACTGAAATATAAACCAGGCAGATCACCAAGAAACACGTACATCTGATTATACCCAAAACTCAGTCAACAAAAGCACAAAGGCAAAAAGCTCCAAATAAAAAAATAAAATGAAAATAGGGAGCTAAACCATGCTACCAAACCCAACCAAATGCTATGATCAAGGAGATAAAACCACAAAATAATTTAACACCAAAGGTTCCAAATGGAGTGTCAATAATGGGATAAGCAAGATAAACCAATGTTGATTTTATTTTAATTTTAAAAAAAAGAAAATCACCGTCACGATGCGGCTTATCTGTGAGTAGCCTGTTCCCGGTCGCAGCAGGAGTAAAATCAAAGATGTTAACCATTCTTCCCAAACACCCTGGGAAAGGTTTCTCAACATTGTGAATTTTTCTTCTTTGCGCCCCATTCATTTCAACACCTGCACATACATATAAACCGCCCAAACATTAACATTACCATAATTAATTACATAACATCTGAGCTTAAGCAAGATCTTTAATCTGAAGAGCAATGAAACACAAACATAACAATATCAACACCGATCTTACCACACAAATTCACTATACCATTTTTAAACCTGATTACTAAGAAAATCGTAAACCTGAGTTAACAGTTACCATAACAATGCCACAAATGTACACATTAAAAAACAGTTAAACATTAAATACAACTAATTAATCGTGAATTTAGGTAATTCTCCCATTTACCGTACCAAATTTACCGTGGCATCTGGTTCATCATAAATCTCATAAAATTAATGTAAAAAAATAGAAACTGCATAGCTCGTAACTATGATTTATACATCATTGAACAGATATTACAAAAACGTGTAAGGAATAGTGTGAAATGATATTTTTGTTGATTATACATAAATATACACAATAACAAAAAAACTAGGAAAAAAAAGAGAATAAAAAAAAACAAGATCCAAATGATAAATGAAAAGGAATGAAGTTAAAACATGTAAAAAATGCAGATAAGGTTTAAGCATACCTATAAAACAAGTAGAAGAAGGTTTATAGTGTGAAATTTCAGAGTATAAGAAGGGAAGAGTTTGAGGAAGCACGAGAGAGAACAGAGATTATTGGAAACTTCAAATCAAGTGATATATAGCTTTATTGTGCTCAGAAAAAGTGGAAAGAAAAGCTTTTCGAAAAAAGCAAAAGCTGAAAATGAAAAGGAAGGAAGGGAATTGATTCGGACAGAAAGGGAATTGCTGAAAAAGCTAAAAAGGAAGGGAGAACGGAGACGGTTACATTACAGCGGTGGTGGTGGTGGTTGCGGAGGAACGGCGGGATCTGACGTGGCAGGAGGAGGAACGGCGAGAAAAGTTGTGTGTGGCTTTGAGAGAGAAGTGGTTCACCGACTCGTTCACTTTGTCGGACTTGAAAGCTCAAATGCGATTCATTTATCTCTTTTCAATTACGAATCACTGTTGCTGTATTAACTTATATATAGTTATAGTAACTCTATTATTAACCAATTTAAGAGGGAAAAAATCTAAGGATTTATCTCTTTTATATATTGTTATTCATCTACGATTTTAAATAAATAAATGATAAGACATATATTAATTGTATATAAATCTTTATATTAATTATATATAGTCATGATTTAATTATTGTGTATAAGATAATACTATTTTTTTAATTTGCCACTTAATATAGTAGAATTAAAATCGTTAATGATATTTGTGTTTTTTACTTTTTCTTAAATATTCTTACTTTTTGACTGGAATAATAACTTGTCCACCAATTATTTCTCTAGTCATGAATAACATGTTTTACCTTTTTAACAGAAAACTTGAATTCAGATATATTGGAGTTAAAAAAATGAACATAATGTTTCATGTCTACCTCGGTCAAGTTTTCAATTTCCCGACTCAATAGAAATTGTATATCATTCAATCCAGGTACATTAGTCATTTTCTTATTCTCAATCCAACTATTTTAAATTTCCCAATTTCTTTTATAGAAAATATCATATGATTTGATATTATTCTTCATCAAATTGACTAAATGGATTTAGCAATAAGAGAGTTTCTATTTTTTCTTTTTAATCTACATAAGCCTCTAATCTATACGGATATATGTATATATCGTAAAATCATTATACAATATATATTAAATATATGAGGTTCAACGGATGTATCACTTAACTCAAACACTGATGGAGTTGAAAAAATAAACTCAAACATTTCTCACTAATATAATTCATAGGTATTAATTTAAGAAAATATGTAATGATTCATATATATTCTAACATAAAGAAAAAAGTCAATGAGATTAATTAATTTAATTGATACTTACCCATCTAATGTGCCAAGAGGAAGAGAATTGACATGAAAATTTTGAATTTTGTGATTTAGCATATTTATTTATAGCACTTTACGCTCCTTCTCATCCTTAGTCATGTATATGATGCGACATGCATTGTTCTAGCTGGACATGCATCCATAATGTCCAAGAAGGCAATTATCGAATGATATTTAATAGTTGTGATGTTAGCTTGAGTGAGCATTTGAGAGTCCTATAGTTTAAATACAAATATTTAAATAAAGTCATGATAAAAACACTACATGGAAACAAATAAATATATAGTCAGTGACTTTTGTCTACGGCATTTTATATCCAATAATGATTTTTTTTCTCTCTCATTATTATTACTAGATGAGAAACACCGTGGATGACTTATTAATTATTATATCATAAAATAACGGAAGAAATATACAATATAGGAATTAAATATTTTAACCTGAATAAAATTGAAATTTAATTATGTGGGGCAAATGATGATGTGGGAAAAAAAATGTAACAAAATTGTGGTAGGGACCATGATTGTGTGGCGCAACCACGATCTTGGATTAACACCCATTGATATGGAGTGAGCCACGGTCAGACCATGTTGAATACCACAACAGTGATTCGAGATGTTCCTAATGTATTTCGCAATGGTTGATGGTTTTGTAGGTTTATCATGTATTACGTTCATATAAGGAGTTGTCTATAAATATGTTTTGTACACTTAAACATCTTTGAGTTTTAGTTATAGCTTAATAATATATTAGTAGTCGTTCATCTATCCTAGGAAAGTAGTGTGCATAATTGATCCAATTATCTAGGAATTGTGAGATAAGACCCAACCTTTTAGTTGATAAGTTTATTTGATTATGATCCAAATATATTTTTAGTTGTTATGCCTATATATAAAACAGTTTGTTATAGATGTGAAAATCCGAATGCTTCATCCAATCGAACTAGAAAAGTAATATCCATACTGACAATGCAATAATACCGATTGAAATCAGTCAGAAAAACAGTAAATGACAATTTTTATTTAAACTGTACATGAACTAATTTTCATTTAAAATTACAATTTTCTATGAAGATAACTTAGTTTTTACTAAAATGTTAAAGTGGAGGATCAAATATATAACCATTACCCCACTACCTTTGTTTATACTTCTAAAACATAGTTTATCAATCATATATTTTGTTTTAATAAATAGTGTAAGCAAAAATATTTATCATACTCTTTTTTAATTTTTAACATTAATATTAGTATATATATAATTTCACCAATATATATTATTTAACTAGTGAATCATTGGTTGAGGTGCTATATTATCATACTAGTATCTTGATGAGTTTGATAACTGATACAATATTGTTTTGTAAGTGAATAAAATAATTAGAAGTCCAGGAAACACGATATTGCTTCTTTTTATTCTTATTCTGCCTAGCTAGCTAGTTTATATAAAGTCAATTCAGGGTGAAATCAATTATCTTTCCTTTCTTCTTTCCTTTATAAAAAATTCAAAATATGTAGATACTCAAATTTATAATTCATATTAATAATTTACTCAAAATTCACATAAACAAATAACTTTTAAGTCATTAACAAATTCAAAGTCTAAATTACAAAACATATATCAATCCAAAATTATCACTTAACAACCGTAAAATATAAATAAATGACATAAGTTCACAACTCACTCTACAAAACAAATAAATTTGGAGTTTTAACATTTAACACAAATGAATCAAAATTGTCTCATATCGAGATTATATTTTTGCACCAAATCCTATCTTCAGACAATACTCTAAGATTACATAAATGTCACTGAGATTACACACAAATGTTAGAAATCAAAATGTGTAATCTTAGTATGCCTTGGAAGCATGTGCCTTGGAGTGTTGAACAATGGTTGGAAAGATGGATTACCTTGTAATGAGTTTTTAAGTTTTTTTATAAAAAAAATGTGTATAAACCGACCAGTTTAGTCAACATCTATACCGTACCGGTTAGGGGTTCAGTTCATCGATTTTCCGGTCGAACCGGTTAGTAAGATACGGTTTTTACATTATTGCATCTCCCAAGTGGATAGAGCCTTAATTATGAATATTCTCATTTTTTTATAGACATATCTCCCAAGTGGATAGAGCCTTAATTATGAATATTCTCATTTTTTTAGCCAATGATAGACATATTGATATAATCTTACCTTCCAAGTTCCAAAAACGCCATTAAGAGAAGATAAAGAAGTAAACGAATTAAAAACTTGAATATTAGGAAGACTTGGCAATTCCAAGGAATTTAAGTTTAAGGGAAAAGTTGGATATCTTTGGATTCAAGTTTCTGTTTGGCTTAACTTAGAGAAACAAACTATTTGCTCCAAAAGTTAAGTATTTTCTTTTCGTAATTCGCATGGAAAAATGATTCTTTCAGCAAGGTCTAATAATTTCTTTTTTTGCAATGGAATGAATGCTACCTAATCCTCTTGTAGCCACTTTCAACATTTATAGATTTTTTTGCTAGGGAATGAAAGCTATTGCTACCTAATGGCTCATAATTATTACTAATTAGTATCATAAGAGTATGTGGCTATACACGTTCGAATCTCAAGATTTTCTTTTAAGAGTTTAATATATATATACGATGGATGTAAAGTTTTTTACATTTGGAATACATCATCTATTATTCATTTGTATTATTTTTATTTGAGAGTTAATAATAATTAATATATGAATTATGAATGATATGTCGATAATGTAAAAAACAGTTACATATATATACATATTAAATTTCTCTATAAAACTCTTTTTAATCTAACGTCATTTTTGTCCTTCCTTGTTCATATAGCCATTATAAACCATGAAATGTTCTACTATCTTTTTCTCTACCAAATTGAATATTTTCATAAATGGGAGCAATGAAACAATCAGATATTCCCTTATATGTTTTGATGCTTTTACTTCTGAGAGAAACATGATGTAGAAGAATTTTTTTACACTATATCATCTATAGTTCATGTTTAATAACGATTGACTTTTAAATAGAAATAATATAAATAAATAGTAAATGATACACCGATTGTACGTAGATATTTACATTGACAATATATAGATATTAGTTACACTATTTACCTTTTCATGTTATTTTAAAGAGTATAATATTTATGCATTGTCAATGTAAAGATTTACGGTCATTAGATCATCTATCATTCATTTGTGTTATTTTTTTGAAAAGTCAATGATAATTAAAGATGAACAGTGGATGATACAGTAACATTGTATAAAACTCATATACTACTAGTGCATATATTTTTCTATATTTTAAATGTTTTGATGTTTTATAAACCTAATATATATTTATACTTTATTTTCCAATAATGCTCTTTATTACTACTTATCTTATTAGAAATCAATAAGTAAGAAAAAATGTGAATTTTATTCATTCAATGTATAAAATTAAAAGAATTGATTACGAAGAAATTATACAACCTATTATATAGAAAATACTATTAATTCTATCTAACACCTAACTAACTAACTAATATATTCTACACATGTTTTAATCATGAAAATACAAAAAAGTGTGTTTAAACTAATTACTATTCCAATATAATATTAACCCAAAATAATAAAATATACTTCAACACCTCATCAAGCGAGATAATGAATGTTTAAAACTCTCACCTTGAACAAAAAATGATTGCATGAAGAAGGCTCCAAAGCCTTTGACTAAAGGTATGCATGTCTTTGTGTTTGTCTCTCTCCAATTTGCATATGATGCAGGAAGGTCTTTGTTCACCAATTACAACCAATGCTCATGCAACTAAAGGATTGCTAGAATGATAGCCAAAGAAGACCATTGTATAGAAGAAATTTAGAGAGATAAAAAAATTCTTCAAAATATAGCAGATGAAACTAACATGGTTGTGCTAAGAGAATTAATAGAAGAAATAGAATAATGTTAGAAGATAATGAATTGAAAATGAAAGTAATGGCGTTATTCATCAAGAACCAACACAATAGAAATAAGATAAAATGAGATCAAATTATATTATTGCTCAAGAATATCATATTGGTTTCTTGGCCAAAGAATGTGAGAAAACTAAATGTGATGAAATATGAACAATACTTATCCAAGAATAACAATACTCAAGAATACTATATTGATTTCTTGGCCAAAGAATAAGAGAAATCTAGAATATGATGAAATATAAACAATATTTGTTCAAGAATAACATCTTGGTTTCTTGGCCAAAGAATATGATGAAATATGATCATTTTTGCTCAAAAATAACAAGAGAAGAATATGACGAAATATGAAAAAAATTGCTCAAAAATAACAAAAATAATAATAATATGATGAAATATGAGCAATATTCCTAAAAAATAACAAGAGAAAAATATGATGAAATATGAACAATTTTTGCTCAAGAATAATATGAGAAAATTATAAAAGAGAATGATAAAGAAAGAAAGAGAGCAAAAAAATGAATAAAGATTATTTGATTTTTGCTTAAAACTCCATTGTTGAACTCAGACGTGTCAGCATCCATTTGAACAATTGCACTTTCTTCTTCTAAAACTTCTTTCCATGAACCCATTGAATAACTCTCTTCATCTATACCATGTAATGTATAACTATACTGCTCTGATATCATGTTAAAAATCAAAGAGCAAGAAAAGAAAGTGGATTTCATTCATTGAATGAATCGATTACAAATAAATTAACCAACCTATTATCTAAAAAATACAAGGGAGTTAACTCTACCTAACTAATCTATATTAACACATGTTTTAATCATGAAAATACAAATGGTAAGTGGATTTAAACTAATTACTAGTCTGATACAATATACACACAAAAAAAGTTACATAATTTACTTCAACATATCTTTTAACCACCTATTTTACAATTTGTTTTGCAAATAATTTCCAATGTGGGTTAAATGTGAGTTATTTTAATAAATTGTATCAAATTTTTGTATCATTCTATAATTTTTTAAAGTTGGTGTGATATGGAATGGAGAATCCTAGAATGTAAATTATAGTTAACAACATAATGATTATTTCGAGTGGTCCATATTCCATAACATCCGTTCATTATTAATCATTTTTCTACCTCATTAAAAAAATCTCATAAAAGGGAACCATAATACAACCACATAAATAATCATTAACTACATAATGATTATTCCAATGGGGTCTGGTGGCATAGTAAGACACTGGCGTTTTCAAATTTATATAAATCATTTTTTTGAAGCATATAAATCAACTAGACTTGATTGGTTTAAAATAGTCCTAGTGTTTTCCATTAAAAAAGTACTAATAATGTCAAATGAAGTCTAATATGATTTTTAAAAGAAAAAATCCTCCAGACTTTTTTTAGAGGCTCCATAATTTCTCTTAAACTACTACTGTATTTTTTGAATTTTTAAAATCCATGTATGTCGGATTTGGTTTGTCTTGTTTGTAGCATTTTCTCTTGGATTTTGTTAATGTAAGTGTGTGATGACTCTCCTTTATTCAGATGTTAAGACCAAAACAAAAAACAAATGTACTTTAATTTGGAATCTACTGCTGCTACTTTAATTTCGACCAATCATAAACAAATGTACATGAAGTAATACACTTCTTAGAGTTATCTATTGGAGCCATCTTTTAAATCTTGAATTCCATTTTTTTAAACCTTATAATGAGAAAATACATTCTTATACAAATTTTTATAATAACCTATACATTTCAACACTGGTTTGTTGAAAAGTATAATTACTAGTGTTGTTGAAAAGGATAATTACTTTACCAAGCAAAACTCTTCTCTAATGCTTTAGAAAAACTCTTCTTTACATTTATACTTTTTAGATTCTTCGGTGCAAAAGAAAAGATAGTAGACATACGTTTTGTTAAATATATTTTTAGTTATAGTTAGTTTTAGTTACTTAGTCTTTTTTTTCCATGTATAAATAAATAGTTTACTTTCATTCTAAACTATTATTCATTTGTTTTCATTCAATACTCAAATCCAATCATTGAATGAATGAAATTTATATTCTATTTATGCTCTTGATTCTTAATATGGTATCAGAGCAAAATTAATTATACATTCTATGCATTTCATTTTCCTTCATGGAGACCAATGATGCTAGAAGATGCAACATATTGCAGCATTATGTGGGTGTGCATTGGATTCTAGAAGATCACAACTGCCGAGATATTGCTAAAAAGAAAACGAAAGAAGCCAATTGTTCCTTGAAAGAATATTGGAGTTCTCGATTCCTATCTTCAAGAAGAAAGTCATGCATGGAGCAGATTAAGATATTGTGTGGTTGCAACGAGATTTTAGCATTTATGTTTGTGATTTGTTTGACATTGGTCGGGCTTCGAGGGTGTTAAAAGTGGAGAGATTTAGCTTGCAATATCTTTAGCTTCACTATTGTGGGGTTACTGCAAACATTGCTCAAGAACAAGAAATCTGCATTGATCGTGATTTCTCTGAAGCAGAAATATGTATTGAGGGAGACTTATAAGAAGAAAAAGTATTTGCCTCTTGATCGATCTGCTCCAAAAGAAGACCAAGACTATTTGTAGAAGACTTACCAAATTCTCTTCTTTCTCTCTCTATTTGCTTTTTATTGTCACATTCTCAATATCAATGTTGTGTTGTTTGATAAGATGTCATGATTTTAATTAGCTTTTTTGGTCTCTTTGTTCTAAATTGGAGATGCCTTTTTAGATGTGTTTTTTTTGTTTACAACCATTTGTTCTACACAATTGTAGATTCATGTTTTCAAAATGACATATGAGTTTTCTTGAATTTGATTACTTTTACTTGGTCTTAAAGATCCACAATGAGCCCATTTATTTTGATTCCTTTTAGCACTCAAGCTCTTTTGATTCCTTTTAGCACTCAAGCTTTTCACCGCTGCTGCTTCTTCATTTGGTTTCCATCTCATTCCATCTCTTCACCATTAGTGCTTTTTCATTTGATTTTTTAGATGATGTTCAAACTTTGTCAACCTCAATTTCCATCATACGGATAACCAACACCATTATTCTATTTCACTTTTGGATTTATACGGCAAAATGACTTTCAATTCTACAAAACTAGGTAGAATTTTTTAATCACATTAGCCTATATTGGATTCTGAGTGACCCCATCTCTAGGGATGAAGGTGTAGAATACCTCCAACAATATTGTACACCAAAGATTAAAGATTGTGATTATTATTCTGACAGTGTTAGTTCTGATTGCAATGTCGATCATTAGTATCCAATTCAAGAGTTGAAATGAGAAAAATTCAACTATATATCACATTCTTTGTATTCTTCACAACTGGAGCACAAAAACTACTAGATAAAGTATATGACCAAAACTTGGAATTAAAAGACGATTACAAAAAAAGGACATATACATATGGAAAATATATTGGATGGATGGGGATTACCCTTCTATCTCATATACAAGGAGGTAGTATTATAAATATACCATTTGCAATAGGGACAACAAAGTTCTCCCTAAGCAGTAGTTTCGAATCCATTGTAAGTTGTGCAGTTGGTGCATATAACACCCTTGGCTAGCCTCAACTGATGTGGGCCACATTTCTCCATGTTTTGGTTCTAGGATTAGGATATTATATGATAAGGTATAGAGTTTTCCAAACAAAACATGTCATCCATTATGGTTGGGTTGCTTCTATCAAGTAGATGGTTAAGCATTGGATGGTTAAGCTTTGATCAAATAGAGAGTTAAGCATTGGATGAAATTGCTTCTGCCAATGGTGGTTAAGCATCGTTATTGCTTCATATTCAAATGTCAAGACTAAGAGATAATGATTCACTCACCAACTATCATTGTGTTCATCACAATCACTTCAAGCTTGGAATGCATGATATATTCCGCTTGTGGGGGATGTTAAATATATTTTTAGTTATAGTTAGTTTTAGTTAGTTAGTCTTTATTTTCCATGTATAAATAGTTTACTTTCATTACAAACTATTATTTGTAAGACTGAGATTGCAAGTAAGAGGGGGTGAATTAGTTGACTTAAAATAATGGCCACTTTTTCTACAAAATCAAGAGTTAAAGTGCAGCAGAAAATATATGCCGAAAATTAACAAGTAAAATCAAAGAGTTAAGGGAGAAGAGAATATACAAGGATTTTTATACTAGTTCACCTTCTTGTCCACTGAAGGCTACGTCCAGTACTCTTGCAGTACAAGAGATTTTTCCACTAAAGATTATGAGTTGCAATTATAATATCTCCCCCCGAGATCTCTATGTACCTTACACACTCTTTAATCCTTATTCACCTTTGGAAAACACATTTCCAAGTGATTCTAATCTTCTTTATTATCATACCCCGTGAAAGAAAGTATTCTGCAATAATAATGAAGAATGTTCAACAATGGCGGAATTGCCTTTACAAGTATGAAAGTGATGTAACTTGCAATCCAATCAACTCTTTGTATACTTAGTAATAATGCTCTTTATAAGTTTGTAAACTTGAAACACTTTCACTTTAAGCAACTTCAGAAAAATCAACTTCGAAACTTTTAGAACTTGTTGCCAAAAATGCAGTAAATATGAAATTTGTATGAGAGTTATGTATATGTTGTGTGTTATGATTGTGAGTTTTAATGTCTTTATATAGGCTTTCCAATCAGCCAAAATGTCTCTTTGAAAGGGTAGGAATTGATTGGAATGAAACCATGTCTTTTGGGTCGAAACTCATTCACTTTGAATTTGAAAATCTAATGCAACAACTCTAAGTAATCGATTACAGCATTGAGTAATCGATTACTCAAATGTTCTGTCCACTGATCATTTATTTTCGAATTAGAGTAATCGATTACAACAAGTTGAGTAATCGGTTACTCAACTTTAATAACACTGGTAATCTATTACTCAAAGACAATAATGAATTACTTGATCAGTTTTAAGTTGGATAACTCTTTTCTCACACTCATAACCTATTACTTAGATGAAGTAATCAGTTACACACTATTTTTGAAAATTGTTTTAAGTATTTTAAAGTGTTTCAATTTTCTTTTTAAAAATAGTTTGAGCATTACTACTATTGTATAATCAAGAGTATACGATATAAGTACCTATTTTAGACTTAGACTAAAAGTCTTGAATATCTAGAAGCTTCAATCTTTATTGTCTTCATAAGTATTCTTCATTTTCTTCTTTTTGGTGATTTTGGTGTCTTCCTCAAAACTGTGCCAAGGTCAGGAGCAAAGATCTTCTTCACATTATTCACTATTTTTCATTGAATACTGAAATCCAATCATTCAATGAAATTTACATTTGCTTTCTGCTCTTGATTATTAATATGATATCAGAGCAAAGTTGATTATCCATTCTATGCATTTTATTTTCCTTCATGGAGAACAATGATGCTTGAAGATGCAACATATTGCCGTATAATGTGGGCGTGCATTGGATTCTGGAAGATCACAACTTCTGAGATATTGCTAAAAAGAAAAAGAAAGAAGCCAAGCGTTCCTTGAAAGAATATTGGTGTTCTTGATTCTTATCTTAAAGTAGAAAGTCATGCATGGAGCAGATTCAGATATTGTGTGGTTGCAACGAGATTTTGGCATTAATGTTTGTAATTTATTTGACATTAGCTCAGACTCAAGGGTGTTAAAATTGGAGAGATTTAGCTTGCAATATCTTATGTTTCACTATTGTAGGTTTACTGCAAACATTGCTAAAGAACAAGAAATCTGCATTGACCGTGATTTCTCTAAGACAGAAATCTGCATTGAGGGAGGCTTATAAGAACAAGAAGTATTTGCCTCTTGATCAGGTCAAAAAGAAGACTAGGACTATTTCTGGAAGGCATACCAAGTTCTCTTCTTTCTCTCTCTATTTGCTTCTCACTATCACCTTCTCAATATTAGTGGTGTTTTGTTTGATAAGATGCCACAGTTTTGATTAGCTTTTTTGGTCTCTTTGACCAGTATTTGAAATGCTCATTAAGATGTGTGGTTTTTTTTCGTTTACCACCCATTGTTCTACACAATTCTAGATTAATGTTTTCAGAATGGCCTCTGAGTTTTCTTGAATTGGATTATTTTTACTTGGTCTTAAAGACCCACAATGAGCCCATTTATTTTGATTCCATTTAGCACTCAAACTCTTTTGATTCCTTTTGGCACTCAAAATCTTCACCGCTGCTGCTTCTTCATATGGTTTCCATTTGTAAATTACCATCTCACTCCAGCTCTTCACCACTGATACTTCTTCATTTGGTTTCTTTAGATGATGTTCAAACTATGTCAACCTCAATTTCCATCCATACAGATAACCAACACCGTTATTCATTATCATTTCTTGCATTATACGGTAAAATGACTTTGAATTCTACAGAAATAGGCAGATATTTACTCATATTAGCCTATATTGGTTTCTGGGTGTCCCCATTTCTAGGGGTGAAGATGTGGAATATCTCCAACAATATTCTACAACAAAGATTAAAGATTGTGATTACTATACTGACATTGTTAGTTTTGACTGCAATGTCAATCATTAGTATTCAATTTAACAGTCTAAATGAGAAAAATTCAACTAAATATCACATTCTTTGTATTCTTCGCAACTAGAACACTAAAACTACTGGGTAAAGTAGTTGACCAAAACTTGGAATTAAAAGACGATTACAAAAAATGGCATATATATGTGGGAAATATATTGGATGGATGGGGATTACCCTTCTATCTCATATACTAGGAAGTAATATTATAAATCTACCATTTGCAACAAGGACAACAAAGTTCTCCCTACGCAATAGCTTTGAATCCGTTGTAAGTTGTGCAGTTGCTGCATATAACACCCTTGGTTGGCCTTAGCTGATGTGGGTCACATTTCTCCATGTTTTGGTTCTAGGATTAGAATATTATATGATAAGGCATAGCATTTTCCAAACAAAACATGTCGTCCATTGTGGTTGGTTTGCTTCTATCAAGTAGATGGTTTAAAATTAGTTGTTTAAGCTTTTGCCAATTTGATAGTTAAGCGTTTGATGAAATTGCTTCTACTAAAGGTGGTTAAGCATCGTTATTGCTTCATATTTAGATTTCAAGACTGAGAGATAAAGATTCTCTCACTAGCTATCATTGTGTTCAACACAATGTTTCAAGCTTGAAATGCATGATACATTTCAACTTGCAGGAGGATGTTAAATATATTTTTAGTTAGAGTTAGTTTAAGTTAGCTAGTCTTTATTTTCCATGTATAAATAGTTTACTTTCCTTCTAAACTATCATTCACCCACTTTCATTCAATACTCAAATCCAATCATTGAATGAAATTTATTTTCTCTTTCTTCTCTTGATTATTAATATGGTATCAGAGCATAGTTGATTTATATATTCTATGTTTTTCATTTTCCTTCATATAGACCATTGATGCTTGAAGATGCAACATATTGTTGTATAATCTGGGTGTGCATTGGATTCTGGAAGATCACAACTGCTGGGATATTGCTAAAAAGAAAAGAAAGAAGTCAAGCGTTGCTTGAAAGAATATTGGTGTTCTTGATTCCTATCTTCAAGAAGAAGGTCATGCATGGAACACATTCAAATATTGTATGGTTGCAACGTGATTTTGGCATCTACGTTTGTAATTTGTTTGACATTGGTTGAGTTTCAAGGGTTTTAAAATTGGAGAGATTTAGCTTGCAATATCTTTTGCTTCAATATTGTGGGGTTGCTACAAACATAGCTCAAGAACAAGAAATCTGCATTAGCCGTGATTTCTCTGAAGCAGAAATCTACATTGAGGGAGGCTTATAAGAAGAAGAAGTATTTGCCTTTTGATCTGCTCCAAAAGAAGACCATTACTATTTGTAGAAGGCTTACCAAATTCTCTTTTTTCTCTCTCTATTTTCTTTTCACTATCACCTTCTCAATATCAGCGGTGTGTTGTTTGATAAGATGCCATAATTTTGATTAGTTTTTGGGTCTCTTTGTTCTAAATTGGAGATGTCCTTTTAGATGTGTGGTTTTTGTGTGTGTTTACCACCCTTTGTTCTACACAATTGTAGGTTCATGTTTTGTAAATGGCATGAGTTTTCTTGAATTTGATTACTTTTACTTGGTCTTAAAGACCCATAATCAGCCCATTTATTTTGATTCATTTTAGCACTCAAGCTCTTTTGAATCCTTTTAGAACTCAAGCTCTTCACCGCTGCTGCTTCTTCATCTGGTTTCCATCTGTAAATTTCCATCTCACTCCAGATCTTCACCGCTGATGCTTCTTCATTTGGTTTTTTCATATGATGTTAAAACTTTGTCAACCTCAATTTTTGTCCGTATAGGTAACCAAAATTGTTAATCTTTTTCATTTCATGCTTTATATGATAAAATGGCTTTCAATTCTATGCAATTAGGCAGATGTTTACTCACATTAGCCTATATTGGCTTTTAGGTGACCTCATCTATGGGGATGAAGATGTGGAATATCTCTAACAATATTCTACACTAAAGATTAAAGACTATGATTACTATACTAATATTATTAGTTCTGACTGCAATGTCGATCATTGGTATCCAATTCAAGAGTTGAAATGAGAAAAATTCAACTATATATCTCATTCTTTGTATTCTTTGCAACTTGAGCACTAAAACTACTAGATAAAGTAGTTGACCAAAACTTGGAATTAAAAGACGATTAAAAGGGCATATACATGTGGAAAATATATTGGATGGATGAAGATTACCCTTCTATCTCATATACTATGAGGTAGTATTATAAATCTACCATTTGCAACAAGGACACCAAAGTTCTCTATAAGCAATAGCTTTGAATTTGCTATAAGTTGTGCAGTTGCTGCATATAACGCCCCTGGCTGGCCTCAGCTAATGTTGGCCACATTTCTCCATGTTTTAGTTCTAGGATTAGGATATTTTATGAAAAGGCTGTGAAGAAGTTCTGGCTCCTGACCTTGACACGATTTTGATGAAGACACCAACATCACATAAAAGAAGGGAATGAAGAATACTTATGAAGACAATGAAGACAAAGCTTCAAGAATTTAGAATCTAAGTCTTTAGGTACTTCTATCCTTATACTCTAAACTATACACTTAGTAGTAATGCTCAAAAGTATTTTAAAAGAAAATTGATAACTACAAGTATAAATGAAAACAATTTTCAAAATACTGTGTAACATGCTACTAGATCTAAGTAACATGTTACTGTGACTAAGTAACAAGTTACCAGAACTAAGTAACAAGTTACATGAATGAGAAACAAGTTATCTAACACAAAATTGATCAGGGTAATCGATTAAACCATGTGGGTAACTGATTACACAACACATTAAATAATTACCTACTTGGACAAAGCAGTTGGGTAATCGATTACACCTTTTGAGTAATTGATTATTGCTTGTGAAAATCAATTTCTCAGTTGGACAAACTAGTTGGGTAATTGATTACATCGATTAAGTAATCGATTACTGAGAGCTGTTACACTAGTTTTCAAATTCAAACTACACACCTTTTAACCCAAACGAAATGGTTTCATTCGAAACAATTCCTACCTTTTCGTAGAGATATTCTAGTTGATTGGAAAGTGTATATAAAGGCATTGAAACTCATTACATAAACATAGAACAAATAAAGATAAAACTCACTTACACAATCTATACTTTTCTGAAATATTTGTCCTACACTAGTGCAACTTGTTCATAACTTTCAGAACTCGTTTTCTAAAGTTGCCTTAAGTGTTATTGCAAGTTATTCAAACCTTATAAGCATTAGTACTAAAGTATACAAATATTTATTGGATTGCAAGAGTTTATAACTTCAAAATCTTGTAACGACAATCCATTGTCATAATTAAACATTTTCTTCATTCAAAGTATTGAATTATTTTCTTTCACAAAGGTGTGATAAGAAAGGGGATAGAGTCACTTGGAAAGGGTGTTTTCCAAAGAGTAATATAGGTTATAAAGAGTGAGTAAGGTACAAGGAAATCTCCGCGTGAGAAATTGTAATTGCTACTGTTAATATCTAGTAAGAAATATCTTGTGTTGCAAGAGTACTGGACATAGCATTCGGTGGACAAGAAGGTGAACCAATATAAAATCTCTATGTACTATCTTCTCCTTTATCTCCTTACATTTACTTGATTATTTTTCTCCATAACTTTTCCGCTGTTATTAACTCTTGAAATTTGCAGAAAAATCTATCATAGTTTTAAACAATTAATTCACCTCCCATCTTAGTTGTCATCTCAGTCTTACAATTGGCACCAGAGCTTTTGTTGAGTAAATTATTCTCAAAACTGATCCTGTTTCTAAGATGGCCACAAGATCATTTCTAAGAGAAGGTTCCAATATCAATCGCCCTCCAAGCTTCGTTGGAGAATGCTACAACTTCTGGAAGATTAGAATGAGAATATTTATAGAGTCTAAGGATCTGGACATTTGGAATGCAATTAAGGAAGGAGCTCATAAACCCTTCACAGTTATCAACAGTGTGAGGGAAGTGAAGCCGAAATCCTCAAGGAATGACGAAGACAAGAAGAAAATACAATATGATCTAAAAGCAAAAAATATTCTCACTTCTGCACTTGGTATTGATGAACTTTTTAGAGTATCAAACTGCAAATCTGCTAAAGAAATGTGGAATACTCTAGAGACTATACACGAAGGAACTGAGGGTCAAAAGGTCAAGACTCAATTCTCTCTCCCAGGAATACGAAATGTTCTGTATGAAGCCTGGAGAGAAAATACTTGATTTGCAAAAGAGATTTACTCACCTTACAAATCATCTTATTGCACTTGGAAAAACTTTATCAAATGGTGACTTGAACTTAAATGTTCTAAGATCACTCACCAGAACATGGCAACCAAAAGTTATAGCCATTTCTGAAAAGAAAAGTTTATCAAAAAAATCATGAGCTGCTTTGTTTGGTAAATTGTAGGAACATGAATTGGAACTCAGTAAGCTTCAACAACATGAAGAGCGAAAAAAGAAGAAGAAGAATATCTCTCTCAAAACAAAGGTGGATATATATGATTCATCAGGAGATGAATATGAAAAAGAAGAGATGGAAGATATGAGTTTGTTTGTAAGGAAGTTCAGCAAGTTTCTTAAAAGGAACAAAGACACTAGAACTGGACAAATGAAGAAATTTACCATGAACAATGACGTCTCCACTTCAAACCAAAACTTCACATGTTTTGAATGTCGTAAGCCTGGTCATATGAAAATGGACTATCCAATCCGGAAAAGGAATGCCATCAAAGGCAAGAATGAAATGAGGACTGGACGAAGAGCCTACATAGGTTGGAAAGATAATGATACCAGTTCTGCCTCTGAACCAGAAAATGAAGAACAAGCACATCTCTCACTAATGGCATCTCATCACTATGATAATGAAGAGGTAAATGAAACTAACCTATTTTCTTCTTCTGAATTGCAACTTGCATTTAATGATTTACATGATGAATATGTCAAACTCACTAAGTTATTTTTAAAACAAAAAACTGAGTTAGAAGTATTCAAAAATAAACCATCATCTTCTTCATGTCAAAACTGCAGTACTCTTAGAAAGATAGTTTCAACGTTAAGTCTTGAACTTAATAAAACAAAAAAGAGTAGGAAAGATCTGGACAAAATTATCAAAGTTCAGAGACATTCTACAGACTGTAAAGGTCTTGGCTATTCTAAAAGCCAAATTTCTAAGAAACAGAATGTCTCAACAAAGATAAACTTTCAAAAACTACGTATTCATGCATTTAATAGTAACAACAACAAATCTAGGATACATAAGCATCATCCCATATGCACTTATTGTAAGAACCATGAACATACATCAAACACTTGCATGATCAGAAAACATGGTGTAACCTTAGGTCAATATAGATGGGTTGAGAAAGGTGTTAACCATGTAGGACTCAAAGAAAATTGGGTACCTAATATTACTTAACCTGTTTTGTAGGAAAACTTGAGAGCCGCCGACAATCTATGGTATTATATGTTGAATGACTCAAGCACAACCTATTGAGCATAAGTCAACTATGCGACAAAGAATTTCATATGGCATTCTATCCTAATAAATGCACCATCGAAAGTAAGGATTCTAATAACTCTAAACTAATTGATAAGAAGATAAATAATATATATATGGTTGACATAGATTCTTTTTTACCAATAAAATGTTTAGTTGCTAATAATAATAATGATGCATGGCTTTGACATAGGAGAATTGTTCATATTCATATAGATCATTTGAATAAACTGATTAAGAAAGATTTAGTTATTGGTTTACTCAAAATCACTATCAATGCAAACGATTTTCAAAGATATACTTGGACTCTATTCTTAGTTCATAATAATGAGGCATTCACCGCCTTTAGAAAATATGCTAAAAGAGTTCAAAATGAAAAACCTCTTAAAATCGCTGCTATAAGAAGTGATCATGAGGGAGAATTTCAAAATGCTTCTTTTGAAGAATTCTGTGACGATCTAGGTATCAATTATAAAATTTTGCTCCTAGAACACCACAACAAAATGGTGTTGTAGAGAGAAAAAACCGGTCCTTAGAAGAACTTGCTCGTACAATTTTGAATGAAACTAATCTCCCAAATTTTTTTGGGCTAATGCAGTTAGTACGACATGTTATGTTTCAAACAAAGTTCTTATAAGACCAATTCTCAAGAAAACCCCCTATGAACTCTTTAAAGGTAGAAAACCAAACATTTCTCATTTGCATGTATTTGGCTGTAAATGTTTTGTTTTAAATAATGGTAAAAATAACTTAGATAAGTTTGATACAAAAGCTGATGAAGAAGTCTTCCTAGGATACTCTCTTACAAGTAAAGCTTATAAAATTTTCAATAAAAGAACACTTGCCATGGAAAAATTTGTCCATGTATCTTTTGATGAAACCAATCCTATTATAAAGGATGGGTTAACTCTTGATAATGAGGACTTTCTAGGTTCCCATTTAAAGGAGGATTCTTCTACCAAAACAACAACCAATACAGAGCACTTGAAAATAGATGATACTCTATCTTCTCAAGAAGAGCATATTCATTCTGATTTACCTAAAGAATGGAGAACTCATCGAGACCATCTTATTGACAACATCATTGGTGACATAAGTATGAGTGTCACTACTCGTTTAAAGCTAAATGATGTTTGTTTAAACATAACTTTCATTTCTCAAATAGAACCTTCCAATATTGATGATGCAATCGAGGATGAACACTGGATTCTTGCTATGCAAGAAGAGTTGAACTAGTTTGAGAGAAAGGAAGTTTGGGAATTTGTTCCTAGACTAAAAAATAGGCATGTTATAGGAACTCGTTGGGTATTCTGAAATAAACCAGATGAAAATGGAATTATTGTCAGAAATAAAGCTAGACTGGTAGCACAAGGATACAATCAGGAAAAATAAATAGATTTTGATGAAACCTTCGCTCATGTTGCTAGACTTGAAGCTATTCAATTGTTACTTGCATATGCTTGCTCTTAAAATTTTCAGTTATATCAAATGGACGTAAATAATGCATTTCTTAATGGTTATATACAAGAAGAAGTATTTGTAGAACAACCTCCAGGTTTTGAAGACTATAAACATCATTCTCATGTTTATAAACTAAAGAAAGCTCTCTATGGCTTAAAGCAAGCTCCTCGTGCTTGGTACGATAGTTTAACAAACTTCATTCTTGAAAAAGGTTTTACCAAATGAAAGGTCGACACTACACTTTTTTTTAAGAAAATAAATCATCTTACTCTTCTTGTTCAAATATATGTAGATGATATTATTTTTTGTTCTACTAATGAGATTTTATGTAATTTTGAAAAAATGATGCAATGGGAGTTTGAAATGTCTATGATGGGAAGCTAAATTACTTCCTTAGATTACAAATCAAACAACCAAGGATGATATTTTTGTGAGTCAATCCTAATACTGCAGAGATTTGCTGAAAATATTTGAAATGGATGACTACAAGCCAATTACCACTCCTATGAGTTCTGGTACATACATTGATACAGATGAAGCTGGAAAATATATTGATATATCAAAGTATCAAGGTATGATTGGATCCCTACTTTATTTAACTGCCAGTAGTCCTGATATAATATTTAGTGTCTGTTTGTGTGCTCAGTATCAATCTAAACCAAAAGAGTCACATTTAGTTGCTGTCAAAAGAATCATTAAATATCTAAAAGGCATAACTAATGTTGGATTATGATATCCAAAAGGAAGTGTATGTGATTTGGTTGGATATTCAGATTTTGCTGGATGCAAAAATGAGAGAAAAAGTACAAGTGGTACTCGTCATATATTAGGAAATACACTGGTCTCATGGTCATGCAAGAAACAAGCGTGTGTTGCTCTAAGTACTACTGAGACAAAATACATAGCGACATGTAGTTGTTGTGCCCAAGTGTTGTGGCTTAAGCAACAATTACGAGATTATGGCTTAGACTTAGGCTGCACACTCCTAAAATGTGATAATATTAGTGTTATAAATCTCACAAAGAATCCAGTAATGCATTCTAGAACCAAACACATAGATATAAGACATCACTTCATTAGGGATCATGTCCAAAAGATAGATGTATCTGTAGAATTTGTTGATACTCATGACCAACTAGCAGATATATTCACTAAACCCTTGGAAAAAGAACCTTTCTATAAAATTAGACGTGAATTAGGGAAGCTTACTTGTCTTAAATGCTTATTCATGATTATATGTTTGCTTCGTTATGTTTATAATATGTCTATTTGTATTTAAAATTGCTTAAATATTTTCAAACTTTTCAAATACATGGGTATGTAATTGATTATATATGTTCAGTAACCGATTACCAAACATCAGTATGCCTGAAAATTGAAAATTCTAGGCTCATTAACCGATTACTCTAGAGAGTAACCGATTACAGCATTGAGCAGGAAGCTTGAGTAATCGATTACCCTCTTGTGTAATTGATTATCTAAGGTGTCTGTTTGAAATCTGGGAATTGTTTTATGTTGAGTAATCGATTAATCACTGTGAGTAACTGATTACTCTAAGCATTATTTAAGTTTTCCTCTTCATTTTTCAAACACTTCTCCTTCCTCCACAAACCTTCATTTTCGTGTTTACCCTAGAGTTTCCCAAAAATCTTCATTTTTGAGTCGTTTCATATCACATTTTTAATTCTAAATATACTATTACATAGATTTCGTGTTTAGTGGCCCCAATAAAAAATCCCCAAAATTCTGAAATATCAAAACCTAACTTTCCAAAAACCGCAATCAATGGCTTCATCATCAAGAGCTAAGAAGGAACATACCGGTGTGTGTCAAAGAAAGCAAGGAGCTTAATCTTTTGAGGCTAATCCTTTGGATTTGGCACGTCTTCTTGCACATGATGTTCAACGCAAAACATTCTCGGAGCATTTTCTTGGACGCTCCATCTTTGCTCTTAAATATGATAATATCAGTAACTTTGAGTTTGAAGATTTTCATTTCCCTATTCTTCTAAGGCAACAACATCTCTTTGATTTATGTGAGGAATCAAAAGCCTACTATCCTGAACTTGTTAAAGTATTTTACTGTAACTTAAACTTTAGGAAAAATCGTCTAACATCCTATGTGAAAGGAAAAGAAATTGTTTTGGATTTTAGGATCTTCAGTTCAATTTGCTGTAACATACCTTCTCAAGGTAGCATAAAATATTCCGGTCTTGCATGTGATTGGGATAATTATGATAGAAAAGAGTTTTACTACTCTATGTGTAGATTCTCTAAAAGGGAAATAGAAATGCGTAAGCAACTGATTTTAGGTGAAACTGTAAAGAGTAGAGATATCCTTCTTGTAGGAAATCTCAATTCAAAGATTGTTTGCTTCATTACTTTTTGAGCTATGTCATTCTTCCAAAATTTTCAAATCATTCTCAAATCAATGACATGGAACTACAATTTATGTATGCTCTTAAGCATAACCTTTCAATCAATTGGGCTAACACAATAATGAGACATATGTGGTCTGTTCGAGAATCTCACAACCCTTTGCCTTATGCAATCTTCACAACCAACATACTTGAGCATTTTGGTGTATCCACTAATGGTGAATCCAAAGTCACACTTGATACACGCGATAGTAAGATCGATGTGGATGTGATCCACAAAATGAGCTTCTTTCGAGATCCCATTGATAGACTCTATAAGTATCAAAGTGATAGACAGGCTGCACCTGCTGATCTTAATGTGAATGCCTCTGCTAACCCTCTTGATCACCAAACTTCTGAGTTTCATGTTGAGTTTTCATCATCTATTCCCATGCCTACAAACCAGATATTTATGGATGAGTTATTCTCTCTTTGAGGCTAAATCTCAAATCGGATGGATGCTCTTGAGGCTCAGAATCAACAAGTCCAATTTGAGCTTCAACATCTTTCTTATAAGATCAATAACATAGACCTTGATGACGATAACACTGAACTTGAGTCTTAGAACTTTTGTTGTCTAGGAAGTCTGTTTGTAATGTTACATGATTGTGGATAATTATTGTTTTTGTTGTTTTTCTGGTTATGTCTTGAACAAATGTTCGAAATTCTTTTAATTTCATGTTATGCTATGTTGATTAATGTTATGATTGTTATATATTGTATGATATATATACTGTGTTGAACTCTTGGCTATTCTTCTTTTTGATGAAGTAAAAAGGGGGAGAAAAGTTGGGAGAGTGTATTTTCTGTTTAAATTATTTCAGGCTCATAACTCCAAATCGAAAGGGGAGCATACAAAATAGGGGAAGCATACTCAAGACAAGTCAAGAATATCACAAAGTATGTTGCTATCATAAAACTACACTATCAAGAAGATATTGGTTTGTCATCATCAAAAAGGGGGAGATTGTGAAGAAGATCTGGCTCTTGACCTTGACATGGTTTTGATGAAGACACCAACACCACATAAAAGAAAGAAAAAAAGAATACTTATGAAGACAATAAAGACAAAGCTTCAAGAATTTAGAATCTAAGTTTTTAGGTACTTTTATCCTTATACTCTAAACTATACACTTAGTAGTAATGCTCAAAAGTATTTTAAAATAAAATTGATAAACACAATTACAAATGAAAACAATTTTCAAAATATTGTCTAACAGGTTACTATATCTAAGTAACATGTTACTGGACTAAGTAACAGGTTACCAGAACTAAGTAACAAGTTACATGAGTGAGAAACGAGTTATCCAACAAAATATTGATCAAGATAGTCGATTACACCATGTGGGTAACCGATTACACAACACGGTAAATAATTACCTAGTTGGACAGAGCAGTTAGGTAATCGATTACACCTTTTGAGTAATCGATTACTGCCTATGAAAATCAATTTCTCAGTTGGACATACTAGTTGGGTAATTGATTACATCGATTAAGTAATTGATTACTGAGAGTTATTACACCAGTTTTCATATTCAAACTACACAACTTTCAACCCAAACGAAATGGTTTCATTACAAACAATTCCTACCTTTTCGTAGAGGTATTCTAGTTGATTGGAAAGTCGTTATAAAGGCATTTAAACTCATTTCATAAACATAGAACACTGAACAAATAAAGATATAACTCACTTACATAATCTTTAGTTTTCTGAAATACTTGTTATACACTAGTGCAACTTATTCATAACTTTCAGAACTCGTTTTCTAAAGTTGCCTTAAGTGTTATTGCAAGTTATTCAAACCTTCTGAGAATTAATACTAAAGTATAGAAAGAGTTGTTGGATTGCAAGAGTTTATAACTTCAAAATCTTGTAAAGGTAATCCATTACCATAGTTTAACATTTTCTCTATTCAAAGTATTGAATTACTTTCTTTCACAATGATGTGATAAGAAAGGGGATAGAGTCACTTGGAAAGGGTGTTTTCGAAAGAGTGATATATGTATTAGAGAGTGAGTAAGGTACAATGAAATCTCGATGTGAGAAATTGTAATTGCTACTCTTAATATCTAGTGAAGAAATATCTTGTGTTGCAAGAGTACTGGACGTAGTCTTCGGTGGATAAGAAGGTGAACCAATATAAAATCTCTGTGTACTCTATTCTTCTTTATCTCCATACATTTACTTGATTATTTTTCTGCATAACCTTTCCGCTGCTATTAACTCTTGAAATTTGCAGAAAAATCTATCATAATTTTAGACAACTAATTCACTCCCTCTTAGTTGTCATCTCAGTCTTACAAAAGCATAGTTTTCCATACAAAACATATCATCCATTATGGTTGGTTTGCTTCTGTCAAGTAGATGGTTAAGCATTGGAAGGTTAAGCTTATTTCAAATAGATAGTTAAGCGTTGGATGAAATTGCTTATGCCAAGGGTGGTTAAGCGTCGGTATTGTTTCATATTCAGATTTCAAGACTGGGAGATAAAGATTCACTCACCAAATATCATCGTGTTCAACACAATCATTTCAAGCTTGAAATACATGATACATTCTAGTTTCCGGGGATGTTAAATATATTTTTAGTTTTAGTTAGTTAGTCTTTATTTTCCATGTATAAATAGTTCACTGCCATTCTAAACTATAATTCACTTTTTTTTCATTCAGTAGTCAAATCCAATTATTGAATGAAATTTATATTCTATTTATGCTCTTGATTATTAATATGGTATCAAAGCAAAGTTGATTGTACATTCTACACTTTTCATTTTCCTTCATGGAGACTATTGATGTTTGAAGATGCAACATATTGCAGTATAATGTGTGTGTGCATTGGACTCTGGAAGATCACAACTTCTGAGATATTACTAAAAATAAAAAGAAAGAAGGCAAGCGTTCCTTTAAATAATATTTGTGTTATTGATTCCTATCTTCAAGAAGGTCATGCATGGAGCAAATTCAGATATTGTGTGATTGCAACGAGATTTTGGCATTTACATTTGTAATTTGTTTGACATTGGTCGAGCTTCAAGGGTCCTAAAATTGGAGATATTTAGCTTGTAATATCTTTTGCTTTAATATTATGGGGTTATTGCAAACATTGCTCAAGAACAAGAAATCTGCATTGATAGTTATTTCTAAGTGGAATATCTCCAATTATATTCTACACCAAAGATTAAAGATTGTGATTAATATACCAACAGTGCTAGCTCTGACTGCAATGTCGGTCATCGTTATCCAATTCAAGAGTTGAAATGAGAAAATTCAACTAAATATCACATTCTTTGTATTCTTTGAAACTTGAGCACTAAAACTAGTGGATAAAGCAGTTAACCAAAACTTGAAATCAAAAGACGATTGCACAAAAATGGTATATACATGTGGAAAGTATATTGAATGGATGGGCATTACCCTTCTATTCATATACTAGGAGGTAGTATTATAAATCTACCATTTGCAATAGGGACAACAGAGTTCTCCCTAAGAAATAACTTTGAATCCTTTGTAAGTTATGCACTTGCTGCATATAACACCCTTGGCTGACCTCAGCTGATGTGGGCCACATTTTCCATGTTTTGGTTCTAGGATTAAGATATTACATGATAAGGCATAGAATTTTTCCAAACAAAACATGTTATCCATTATGATTGGTTTGCTTCTATCAAGTAGATGGTTAAGCATTTGATTATTATACTTCTGCCAAATAGATGGTTAAGCGTTGACGAAATTGCTTCTGCCAAGGATGGTTAAGCATTGTTATTGCTTCATATTCAGATTTCAAGACTGAGAGATAAAGATTCACTCACCAGTTATCATCGTGTTTAACACAATTATTTCAAGCTTGAAATGCATGATATAGTTTACTTTCATTCTAAACTATTATTCACTCTTTTTCATTCAATACTCAAATTCAATCTTGCAATGAGTAAAATTCATATTCTCTTTCTACTCTCGATTCTTAATAGGTTACTCTATGAACTTGAGATTGGAACCACTCCATATGAATTTTAGTCATTTACAAGTTGAATTCAAGACTGATAAAAAAGAGGAATATTGAAAAAGAGAGAAACTCTTACGATATTCTAGTCTGCCCATTTTGATATAGAGTAAATACAGTGACACTCTATAAGTTTTAGTGAAATTAAATAAATCACTACACCTTTTTTAAAAACTTTTATAAACTACAATTAATTTTATATATACATTACACTAACTATCATTGAATGAGAGATAAATATATATTTTTAAACAAAAAATAGTGATAAATGTAATTAAGTTAAATAAAATATGATATTTTATGGAGACAAATCCAAATAGTATAAGAGTCGATGTTTATTCATTATTTTTGATTCATTACAAATTGTGTCAATAATTCTAAGTGGTGTTTAAATCACCTTTATACTATATTGCAATGAACCAAAATTAATGAAGATGTATCGACTCTTATACTATTCGGACTTGTCTTTACAAAATATCATATTTTGTTTAACTTAATTACATTTATCACATTTTTAGTTTAAGAATTACATATATCTCTCATCTGGTGTAGTCAATGTAATGTATGTATAAAATTAAGGGTGATCTATGCAGGTTTAAAAAACAATTCACTTTTGGTTCGTTACAAACTGCATCAATAATTTTAAGAATGTGTTTAAATCACTCTTATACTATATTGTAACGAACCAAAAATAATAAAAGTGTATTGATTCATATACTATTTAGACTTGTCTCCACAAAGTATTATATTTTTTAAAATTAATTACACTTATAACATTTTTTTGTTTAAGAAATTACATTCATCTTTCTTGCATAGGTAGTCAGTGTAATATATGTATATAATTAGAGATGATTTATATAAGTGTAAAAAAGGAGGGATGACTTATATAATTTTACTAAAACTCATGAGATACGTTAGTATAATTTACTCACATAATTATTATATAATCAAACAAACTAGTGTTAGAATATATTTTTATATTTAGACAAATATATGTTTGACTATATTTTTCACTTAGACGGATTACATTCAGAGAAGTAGGGGTAGGAATTTATTCTTTCATTTAAACAATTACCTACCTCTCAAAATATATTTTGTTTCATGGGCGTTATGAAATTTCAAAAGAAAAGGGGTCTAGAGTTAAATCATGGGTCCGAAAAGAATTTAAAAATGATATGTTTATCTTTTGTTAGGCCTAGGCTTAGTCTAGCTGTTTCAGACAAGAAGCCCACATAAAAGATACTCGACTCACAAGCCCAATACATCATTACATACCTAGAAGATGAAATGAAAAATGCCCCCTCATTATAATTTATAAGAGAAGAAATTCACTTATTGTAAGAGTATAAGAGAAGAGAGCCACCTTAAAAATTTACTCTAGATGTTAGTCATTCATTCTATAAAAATCTAATGGTTCAGGTTTACCGATTAATTCAAATCATCTGAACTATTAGATTTTCATATAATAAATGACTAAGATATGAAGTAAGTTTTTCAATTCACTTTAGAAGTAAGTGAATCACAAAAATCTATATGGTAGGAAAGTAATTTTAGGATGGTAGGAATGAAAAAATGGCCCTTTATTGTAAGTTTTTGGAATGAATTTTTGTAGATCAGGAAGGTTGATAGAAAGTCTTGTAAGAGAAGGGGAAAATGGATTGTTGAGAATTTTAAGTATGGATAATATGTGAGTAAAATAAAGCTTACATTAAAAAGAAATTGATAAGTTATATACAATATAAGTGAATTTATAGTGAAACATGTTAAGGTTTGAAGTTTAAATTTGATGTCAAATTCACTCATTTGATTATCTTAGTGAGTTCTTTAGTTGTGAATTTCTCATTGCTTTGGATCCTCAATCCTACCTGTGTAGAAAGGTAATGAAAAAGGACTAGAGTAATGTTATAAGAGTTTGTATCCATGCACTTACCATTCTTGTCGCACATATTAATCATCTAAGTCATTTTTAAATGCATGCATTCAAACGCTCACAATGCACTCATAACATTCTAAATCAATGTATTTTTTTTTTCTAAGATCAATTGTATTTGGAAAATATATTGAAATTCAATCAATTTGGGAAGGCTCATTTAAAAAATTAGGGAACAACGCTCTCCTCATCTCTTTCTTCCATCTATAAAGACTAAAATTTGAGATCATAGTAATTAGAATCAAACTCCTCATCACGTTGAACTAATTTACGCTACACATTATAGGGAGAGTCAGATACTTTAATACAGAAAAATAAATACCATATTATACTCTTTTCAACAAACTCTTATTAATGTATGAATTTGAGATGACATTCATTCACTAAATCAATCAATTTTCTATCCATTGAGTCCTGTATAAACTTCGCCCAGTAAACGTATTTAAGTTAATACTAAAAAGAATATGTGGATCCTAGTGTAATTAATTACAGGTGTGGTCAAATTTTCAGTCTAGTTTATATGTCAAAAACTCAAATCAAAATCTATAATCGTATATTAATTTTTCCATTTTGAATTGTTGATTCACCCATATAAATGTATGTTAATTCAAGTGTAAGAAGTTTGAATCTCTTATGTAGTTATGTTAAGGTTTCATCTAAAAAACATAAGCCTGTCGGATTAGGCGAATGACTACTTTTGTAACACAACTAAAGGGTATCTTTTGGTCCATGACAACGGAAAGAAGTTAGACCCTAGCTCTGATATCATGTTAAGGTTTCATCTCAAAACCAATTGGCAATGAGAGGAGTAGCCCAACAGGTATTTAAACCATTACCGAGACAATGAGGTATGCGATGTGAGACTAACTTTCGAACAAAATATAAGTTACCATTAATAGAGTATAATGAGATGGAATTGGATCCTCTATCCTAAAATTATCGTATCATCATGTCCTAGTCAATTAGCACCATTCAAATAATATAAAAATATTAATTTATAATTTTAAATATTTTTTAATTAAATGATATTTTTTCATTGGTCCGAGATAAAAATTAGACAGAAATGAGGACAAGTAATTAGATATAGAAGGTTAGGAGTGTCTCTTATTGATTAGTTCTATCAACCCTTAGTTTGTTGGTTTGGAGTGTTGGCCCAAACTGAGTTAATTTAACAAATTAATAAACGGGCTTCTCCTTATATAATGGACAAAAAACTTGGTATATATATTTTTTTGGTCAACCAACAGTGTAGATAACTAGCTGAAAATATATTTTAGATATATTATTATAACATAGTGATATTATGAATTGCTTCTTAAATTCACTTTTTAAGCAGATAAATTTTATAAAATAAATTTTCTACCACTGTAAGATACCTGTGTAGACACTGTATGTTGATATGAGTGTATATGATTGTCAACATATTTCGATTAATAATTACAAGATATGAGAGAAATTGTTAGTTGAGTATCAATTCTGAATATTCAAATGATAGAATTGATAAAATTCTTAGCTAGGCTTTGAAATGGGATTTCATAGGGCCATTCAATTTATCTCACAAAGCCAAACGCCAAAATCACATTGAAAAAAGGGAAAAAGATTGGAGAGTTAAGTTCTTGGTTTTGCATTTATATTTAAGGGTAAAAATGTCATATTATTATTTTTAAAGAGTAAAAGTATCCTATATTTAAATATGGCAATGGGTCTAGATGGGTTCGGGTATTGCATTATCCGGACCCGCCTTGTTGCTTCATTTTTGGACCCAGACCCACACAAGACCCGTGTTAATGTCCGTCGAGTCTGCTACTCACGGGTCCTTGGGTACCCAGCAGATCTGCGGACCCACAAATTCAAAAAACATTACAAATAATTGCGAATAATTTATTTAATTATCTGTTTGTTTCCTACAATCTTATATGTTATTTAGGTAATCAACAAAAGAAAAAATTATAAAAAATATTTAGAGTTTTAAACACATTTTAAATTTAGTATTTCAATATTATGATATGAAATTAATTTAGTAAGAATTGTTTAATCAACAAAATATTGGATTATACATATAAATTAACAACATAACATCACATCACTACTTAGTAATATAACATCACTGACATCATTGTTTAACAATTTTTAACATCATAACAATCACATTTATGAATTAAAATATAACATTATAGATTAATAATATATATAAGAATGAATAACGAATTCAGGTATCAATGGGTCTGGGCACCTCATTACCTAGACCCATATCCATTCAACAACGGGTCTTAAAATTTCGGGTCTCAATTACATGTGGGTCCAAAAACATAGACCCAGACCCGACCCATTACGAGTATTTTTTGCTGGTACTTACGGGTCTGGGTACCCATTGCCATCTCTACCAATATTTTTCATGTTGTTTTTAGGGGTTGAGATCTTCTCCATTAATGAACAATCCAAGACTTGAATATGAGGCTTATATTGATTTAAAATTTCTTAATTAAAAAAAATTTAAAATCTTTAACTTTGAAATTTTTTAAATTTCACCCGCCATCATCTCTTTCACTACTGCCCCTTTAATAGTAGAGAGAACCTATATTCATTTTTATGTACTTGTCTCTTTATTAATGGAGATAATACCAACCATAAAAAAAGAGTTCTATTTCTTTCTCTAAGATATTTTTAGTCATTGTTATGAACTTCCTCATCACACATATAGTTTATATACAGATAAATACTTCATGCTTAGTGAATATACTCTCTACTTTGAAATGGACTCAAATATTACTATTAGCATTGTTGGCGGCCAACAAAACATAAATGTTGAACATGGATATGTTGTCCCCAAACTATATCTTGCACCGATAGCTTTGAAGCAAAAAATAAAATAAAATATTTTAATTGATACATATGTTTTCATTAGTGTGTAATATGATATGAGACAATAGATTTTGTTCATCAATGTTATTCATACTTGGCTAGTTTTAAAATCACTTTGCATTTAACCTTGAACTCTTATAGCCCCTACCTCTTACATGGTCCACTCTTTTCACAACTTGAATTGTTAGATCCCACTTGAGTGAGATATAATATAGTGACCATTGTCCTTATCATGGGGATGGGGTGACAACTAGGTTTGCCTGACTAGGGGTTGCAGTCTTGGATGAAGGGCACTGCTGTTGTCTACCCAAAATGGTAATTTGAGACTCTATCTTTAAAATAGTTCATTGGTTAGGATAGTTAGTTTTTTTATCCTTTATACAAAGGATTCAATGTAATTTTGTTTTTCAATCTATTCAATATTTAATGAATAATATTCTATTTTTCATCTTTCTTTTGTTATCAAGAAGATTTCAATCATGTCTCCTACCATTTTAACATGGTATCAGATCAATAATTATTGTTTTGATGGCTTCCGCTTCTATCATTCCAAGATTCAACAAAGAATTATCATTCTCATTCATGACTCTAAAAAAAAGTTAGTTTCACATTCATGGAAGTGATTTAGATGATGGTGTACAACATCACCTTCAAGAGGAAGCTACCATTTTATCCAAAGTTCCAGTTTCCTTGTATCAGCGTGCTCTTATTGTAGATAATGATGGAGCCTGAGACTAAAGGACCATTGCCATCTTATTACAATGTTCTTGGTGTTATTTCAAGTTCTTCCATTGAATAAATAAGGCGTGCTTATAGGAAGCTTGCAATGCAGTGACATTTAGATAGATGGATAAAAACGCCTTCTTTACTTGCTGAAGCCAACCACAAATTTCAGCAAATTCAAGAAGCCCATTCAATGTTATCAGACCCAAGAAAATAAACTCTTTGGAAATATTGGTGTATATGGTGAATGCAGAGTGCTATTTGATCCACAAGAAGTTCCTACAAAGTGTATGATTAGTCAAACTCAACATGATATTTCAGATACAATTGATCTTTCTTCTTCTCTGAAAAAATTTCGAGAAAGATTTGTTATGATTTGAATTCTTATTCCTACCAAGAAGATTCCAATACTGCGGTATGAGTTGCGTTATATCTCCTTGTATATTCTAGATTGTGAAGATTGCTTTAAGATTTGGAAACTTCAAAATATATCACAAAGTGTGAGGTAGTGACAGGAATAAAAAATGTGCAGCTTCATTGACCATATTCTTTTTTTATTTTTTATTTTCATATACTCCAATTATTTCTTGTTTATAGTACTCTATTTTCTTTATCTCTCATTAAATACACAATATTATTAAAGTGTCTACTTTTTCTTCTTTGAAGTAACATATTGAGATCAAGATTAAAGTCCATTTTATTTTCTCTCTTTCATCCATTATGGTTGGTTTGGTTGGTTAAATTTCTGTCAAAATAGATGGTTAAGCTTTGGATGAAGTTGCTTATGCGTATGGTGGTTAAGCATTGCTTCGTATTCAGATTTCAAGACTGGGAGATGAAGATTACTCACCAGCAAAATGAGGTATTAGAATATATCATTGTGTTCAACACAATTATTTCAAGCTTGGAATGCTTAATACATTTCAGCTTGCGGAGGAATGTTAAAATAGTTAAGTGGTTAGTTAGTTTGGTTATGATAGTTAGTTTTTTTATTCTTTATATAAAAGATTCAGTGTAATTTTGTTTTTCAATCTATTCAATGTTCAATGAATAATTTCTTTTTCATCTTTCTTATTTCATCAAGAAGATCCTACCATTTTTTAACAATCTTTGTTTCTATGTCTTGTATTTAAGGATGTTTGGTATTATCAAGTTCAATCAATTAGTAAGTGTTAACTAGAACTAATGATCAGTCCCAATTGACAAAAACAAGTTTCTATATCTATTTATCATTTGATTTTAGGTCAATATGAAAAAAGTTACTAATGATATCTTATGTGTATGTGCATGGTATAATTGATAAACAACTCAATGAAGCTAGAAGGGAAATTAACACTCTCACTGTACAACTGCTCAGTAATTTATATGTGTCTGTGGAAACCTTTCTAATAATATGCATCCTTCTAGTCATTTTGAACTCTTGAGGATGAGTTTGATAGATTGCGTTCTGAAAATTGTTTCTTGAACATCAAAATAAAGAAATTATATGTATGGTGTTCCTTCGCCTTTTATTTTATTTTATGTATTTTTGAATTACATACATATGAAAAAGACTACAACATTTTTACCCATATACTAAGAGGAAGGTTTAGGGCTTAGACACCCACTTGCATATCACAGTCTATGTCACAGAAGGGGTTAGAAAGTTGTTTGCCTACTAACATGGAGATTATTGATTCATATCCTGGAAATATTTCGCTTCTGCTATAAGGGTAAGATTATGTATATCTATTAAGTGGAAGTTCGTGCACTGAGTCATATTTTTATGCATATGAAAAAAGCAAGTAAAAAATAAGAATAACTAATATGATTATATTATCTACGAGTTAACTTGCGTATCTACTTATTAAGCCAATAACAGTTTTAGAAATCCTAATCAACATTAGACTACTTATTTTACAACTCTTAAATAAATAGTTGAAATCATTTTATTAAATATCCGATGCCTAAACATTAATTAGAAAATATAATTATGCAACAAGATAACATATTAATCACTCAATCTCACTCTTTTTCGTCTTAATGTATCCCAAACATAAGTATGGTAATATTCTTCCTTTCCATTTCATGTCATTCCATTCTAGTCATTATTAAATATCCAAACACAACCTTAGTTTTGACATCTATAAGCCATACTCGAGGGGATATGTTTTATTGAAAAATCCTAGGTCCACCTGCTTTAGTCCAATGTGGACATTACCATGTGAAGAAAATAAGTTCTGTTTTGCACATTATGTAGTTTGAGGAAGCATGAGAATGATGGGCCCTTGTGGTGAAGTAGAATAAATGCTTTCCCATGTGTTTACTTTTAATGCTTTTATTAGTGAATGTATGCAATGAGAAGTCTTTGGAAAAATGTAATGAGAGCCAAGAGAAACATGACAAATTGCGACTGTTAAATGCAGTCAAATTTGAAGAAAACTGAATATATGACTAACTTGAGATTGTTAGGACTAGTGCATGAGAATCTCACTTAATAAAGTATGAGAAAAGAAGATTTATGTAACCTTATCTGGCTAGGACAAATAATGTTTCCAAGATTTGATGAATTTGGATGGGCCATTCAGTTGAAAACTTATTCTAATTTTTTGAGTCAAACAGCATGGGCACTCATATGGGCTGCTTCTAGCTATTTTGTTAAGCAGTTGAACAATGATATGTATAAACACCAAGAGATTCTATGGTGCTCATAAAGCAACAGAAATGAATAAACTAATTCCATTTCTTTCTAATCTACCACTAATTAAGGAGACGTTTGGAATAATTAATTATTGAATGTAGTTTGATTGATGGATTATCATCTTTCGGCTATATATTTAATTACGATAATTAAAAATAAGTCTAAAATATAACATTATTTAGAAAAGGTTGCTGTTCGATTTCAATTTATTATTGATTGAATTAAACATATAAGTATCAAGTGCTCTTTTTTTATAAGTCACTATATTGTCCACAAAGAATTCATTTTCAATCTTATTACATAATATAGTTTTAAATATTTTCTTTGTTAAAAATAAGGCCGAGTATGACTCAACCCTATCCGCTCACCTGATTTAGCCTAATCATGATCAGACCTAAATAAGGTCAACTTTCATCGGGTCTCGGGTCGGGTATGAGCTCAAAAGTTAGACTCGTACAATATTTAAGGTCGAGTAGGGGATAAGCATGACTCGACCTGACTCATCTCATTGCCATTTACTTATCATATTTGTATGTGTTTATATTCATTGTATATATATTGAAATCTTTTTGGTCGAAAGTATTCTCTAATTTTTCATCAAATAAGTATGATTGATAATATATATACATATATCATGTCATATGTCAAATGAAATATCCATAATAATAAGTAAAATATTTAGAAGACTTTATTTGAAATAGACATATATTATATTTAATCGAGTCTAGGTTCAGGTTCAAAGGTTGTCTCAGTCGATATTTGAGGTCAGGTTAGCTTCGAGTCTAAGACCGAGTCCAGGTTGAAAAAATGACCATACCAATATTTTGGGACAAACTTTACTCGACTCATGCTCACCAGTATTTTTGTGTTTACGAGCCAAAGTTTTCATACACGAAAGCCAAAGTATATATTTTACTCGATACAAACTCTATGGATAGAAGAATACATAGAGTTGAACATAGTAAAATAAAAAATTGAAAGATTTCGTTGAAATTGTTCGTTTGTGAATTTTCTGAAAAGCTAATCATAGGCTTTTTTTCCATCGGAACAATAGAGTCGTTATGCTCATTACTAAACTTGTTGAAGAAATAAAATAGAACCAAGATATATCTTTTTAATCAGAGGTTGAATCGATCCTCAGAAAAAAAATTAGGTTGAAAATAATCTCTATATAAAATAAGATAAATAAGTCAATTAAATGAGAAACATTAATATTGTATTTGTGACATTTCTTTCCTTAAATCTATGTGGGGACAAACTTCTTGTGACATTTCTTTCTTATAAGCTTGGAAACTCTCGTTCCAATCGCAAACCACTGCTAGTCGAGGTTAACCATCAACAGTGTATCTACTGCATTTGTATTTTTGGTACATATGTCTGAACATTTAATTATCTGACAAAATATCACTATTTTGTTTCATTAGACTTCTCATATAAGGGAAATATGACGAGCTTCATGTGTAGTTTTCCCAGAAAAATGGTTTAAATTAAACTCCGTTTGCAAGATGGTTTTATTTGAAGTTTCTAGGCTAAAAAATAATCCTCCTTTGGCATTACCATGTTTTAGAATTGTCAAATAAATTCTAGTGTTAATCAGTTAGCATAATTAGAATGATAGACTATATTAGTTAATGGTTCTTATTCATCTTTGTTCTTTATCAGAACACAAAGGTATGGACAATGATGAATCGGATATTGATGAAGAGGTAGGAAGTGGTCGTCGAGGTGGCAGGAGGTAGCAAGAGAGTTGGACCCGCCGGTGGAGGTACCTGAAAAGGTTCTCCGACGATCAAGTCAGTATATGAAGTAGAGAGAGTGAGTGACAAGAAGAATAATATTAGAGTCAAGGAGTTGAGGTTAAGATACTTCCTGTTGGTGGGTACTCCTATTTATAGGAGTGAGAGTTGGCCTTGGGTTCTTGGCTGGTGGTGTGACGCGTGGCCGACCAAAGGTGTTGTCGGGAGCTGCTTTTCCCGTGTCAGGCGGTCTGCAGGATCGTACACTGTGCCCTTCTTGTCTTCTAGCCTGTGGTTTGTTAGGCTCCCGTTCTGCAACCCGTCTGTCGTGCTGGCAGGTAGGTTGGTGGAGTACGGAAGGCATGCTGTCCCCTAGGTCAACTTCGGTGGTCCCAACAAGTGGGGCCACCTCGGCGTCTAAACATGACCTTTGGTTCGCCGGATAGGAACAATCTTTTATTCGTACAACCGGAAGTTGACAACTTTCAAAACATTTTTTCTATTCGGCAAAAGTTAAGAATATTATTAAAATAAAAAGAAGTTATGAAAGAAAAAACAAAAAAGTAGATAATTACAAATCGACATTAAGACAAACTAGACGTATTATAAAGTTTAAAGTTGTACAGAAGTTATCTAGCACATTGTATTAAACATGTACATGAACTGAGGTGGTAGGATATATCTACACGTTTTGCATTCTAGGTGTGCCTTATGGAAATACTAGCTTCTTAATTAGATTATATAAAGTCATTATTGGATAAAGCTCGTAATTAAGCTATTAGGTGATTTATTTCTTCACATGTTAAATAGAGTTTGTATCACCAAATAGTTAACACTTCATCAATCCTTGCTGTCACGTTTTTACATTGACACATGACATCTTTATCTATTGGAAATGTTCTGTAAGGGATGTGATTGCTACTATTCAAATAATTGAAACTGCACTATTAATGAAGTAAAAGAAAACAAACAAATTAATAGCATGACTTTAGTTAAGTTTTTAACTTGTTCTTAAAATTAAGAACCTCACAAGAATCATGGTTGGAGGGGTTCTTAAGTTAAATACAAGAGCTTATACAAGCTATGGTTCTTTTAAAGAATGGCTGGGTAGTAAAGGATGAATAATATAAATATAAGAATGTGAACTAGGTTGTATATGGTTCATTTAAGAATAATTAACGGTTCATCCATGAAGTGGAAAATAGTTGAATTATTTAATTTATAGAGAAGTGTACAAAATTATTTAAATTTGGAAGATGTGGGTGCTCTTAATTCCTTTCATAATTTGAAGCTTTTACAGCCATAACCTGAGTCATATAACTAACAACCTTTTAGGTATGCTGTAAATTCTTTAGGGGTGTAGATCATTCAATATACATGGTTTGGTCTACTTTAATATTTTAACCCGCTGAAATATTTACTGTATATAGAGACTTTTCTTCAGTCTCATGGTAGTTGCTAATTTACAACAAATATATGTTATTTTAAATCATGTTCCAAATCATATCTTATACCAATGAAAACTTATTATATTAATTATAAAAATTAAATATTTATTATTTTTCTATTTTTACTTTAACATTATTGATACGAAATATAGTTTGGAACATGGTTTAGGATAAGATATCATTATTCCTATTTTTATTAAGAACTAGTTGAATGCAATTAGTGTTCTTTATCAGAACACAAAGGTATGGACAATGATGAATCGGATATTGATGAAGAGGTAGGAAGTGGTCGTCGAGGTGGCAGGAGGTAGCAAGAGAGTTGGACCCGCCGGTGGAGGTACCTGAAAAGGTTCTCCGACGATCAAGTCAGTATATGAAGGCAGGTAGGTTGGTGGAGTACGGAAGGCATGCTGTCCCCTGGGTCAACTTCGGTGGTCCCAACAAGTGGGGCCACCTCGGCGTCTAAACATGACCTTTGGTTCGCCGGATAGGAACAGTTGCCCCCAGTCTGCCAGGATGCTGGATGAGTATGCTGGGAGACTTGATATGAGCCTCCTTTGATTTGGGCGAGGGGTCTATTCTGGCGTCTCAACTGGTGGCTCCCTTGGGCGAGCTTATTGGCTGACGGGGTCTTTTCTATGGCGGATGGTCCTTATGAGGTTCGGCGCCTTGGTGTTGAAAAGCTGTTGATTGAGTTGACCGGGATGTTGGGCGAGGCTCGTTATGGCTGATTACTCTATAGGGCGTATGGATTTACCTGGAATATCTTGGGGTCTTTCTGGGGCTTATGACGTATTTCCTCGATTCGATGCACTACGTGGTAGGTATTGATGGCCTTGGGCAGTGCACTGGCCAGAGTAGACGTTTCATCATTTACCTTCTGCGACCTTTAACATCCGCCGAACTTCATTATGCCTTGGGATTGACCGCTGGTCACTTAAATGCTAACACGTGTCAAGATCTCTGGATTTTGCCGAATTTTACCTTGTTTTTCGGATTTCCATTGGATCGCACTCGAGTGTCTTTATGCGGTTCTGATGAGGACATGGATGGGCCTTGTGGGAAGGGCCCATGGTCCAGGTTCTTCTATAAGTAGGGGTTTTCGTGATGTTTTCTCTTTTACGCATTTTAAACGACCTTTCAATTTACTCAGTCATTTCTTGCCTTTCGTGTGATCTCCTTTCGGACTCTTTCAACCTCTTCAAAAACCCAGGTAACCTTCTGTTCTCCATGGTTTTTATTTGTGATTATGAGTCTGATTCCGACGTGGAGATCCTCCCTGGACCTCCACCGTGTTTCCAGAAATTGCCCCATTCGTCTTATGCACTGGTGGAGGTTCTTGAACCGTTGAGTGTAGTCCCCCCCCTCCCCCAGAGGTGGAGGTGTGGGGTTTTTCTGGGAGGGTGCCGATGCCTATCTGGCCTCATTGCATGCCAAATATGGGCTTAGCAGTTCTGATTCTGAGTCTGAGTCTGAATCTGATGATTCTTGTGATAGCAGGTTCATGACGATGAGGACTTATAAATCAAAGGCTCCGCAACTATCCGTTCCAGCGGAATTGACCGGGGCGGATTCCCGATATTGGTGGGTGGATAGGGAAGTACTTGGGACGCCTAATACATTCCCTTATGGGAGCTCTCTTAGCCTGCCTGTGGGCAAAGAGTCGTTCCACGGTTTCGAGGCTGTTGCTCCCCGGACAGTGGAGAGGGTCTACTATGACTTTGCTGAGGAGAAGAAGGATAAGTATACCTTCTTCATGTATGAGGCGTATGTTTGACGCCTGGGGCTTCGTCTTCCATTGGAGGAATGGGACATTCAAGTTTTGGTGCACCTGCAGCTTGC
>NC_032027.1:7042711-7044030 GCF_001865875.1 Lupinus angustifolius
GATCTCTGGATTTTGCCGAATTTTACCTTGTTTTTTGGATTTTCATTGGATCGCACTCGAGTGTCTTTATGCGGCTGATGAGGACATGGATGGGCTTTGTGGGAAGGGCCCATGGTCCAGGTTCTTCTATAAGTAGGGATTTTCGTGATGTTTTCACTTTTACGTATTTTAAACGACCATTGAATTCACTCAGCCATTTCTTGCCTTTCGTGTGATCTTCTTTCGGATTCTTTCAACTTCTTCAAAAACCCAGGTAACCTTCTGTTCTCCATGGTTTTTATTTGTGATTATGAGTCTGATTCCGACGTGGAGATCCTCCCTGGACCTCCACCGTGTTTCCAGAAATTGCCCCCTTCGTCTTATGCACTGGTGGAGGTTCTTGAACCGTTGAGCGTAGTCCCTCCCCCCTCCTCCAGAGGTGGAGGTGGGGGGTTTTTCTGGAAGGGTGTCGATGCCTATCTGGCCTCATTGCGTGCCAAATATGGGCTTAGCAGTTCTGATTCTGAGTCTGAATCTGATGATTCTTGTGATGGCAGGTTCATGACGATGAGGACTTATAAATCAAAGGCATCGCAACTATCTGTTCCAGCGGAATTGACCGGGGCGGATTCCCGATATTGGTGGGTGGATATTGGGACACCTAGTACCTTCCCTTATGGGAGCTCTCTTAGCCTGCTTGTGGGCAAAGAGTCGTTCCACGGTTTCGAGGCTGTTGCTCCCTGGACGGTGGAGAGGGTCTGCTACGACTTTGCTGAGGAGAAAAAGGATAAGTATACCTTCTTCATGTATGAGGCGTATGTCCGACGCTTGGGGCTTCGTCTCCCATTGGAGGAATGGGACATTCAAGTTTTGGTGCACCTGCAGCTTGCACTGAGCCAACTGACCCCAAACTCGTGGGGGTTTATTAGGGCATTTGAGATCATGTGTCGAGCGGCGGGTTTCCCTTGCACTCTGAAGCTATTTTTCTGGATGTTTCGGGTCGGACATCATTCGGGTTGGACATCGCACCAACTCTGATGAAGAGAAGGAGGGACGCCATGGCTGGACGAGTCTGATCTCTCGGCCAAGACGGGGGTTGCTGACGCCGTTTTCTTCCAACGAGAAGAAATGGAAGGGCGGCTACTTCAAAGTCAGTGTTCGGCGGGCGTGGAACGATTGGTGTCTCAGTAAGTCGGGCGAGCCGAGGTTTCCTTTTGCTTGGAATGGGGAAATCCACCAGCGCCCCGCAAAAAGCTTTTTGGTGGAGGTTGGAGACTTAAACCCGGAGGAGGCGAATGCTGCTGAACTCATATCCTTCTGGATTGACGAGGGGGGAATCC
>NC_032027.1:7044130-7045109 GCF_001865875.1 Lupinus angustifolius
TTGTTTGTCTATATTTGTCTATTTTGTTTATTGATATTTTGCTTCCTTTCGCGCAGTTGCCTTAAAGACTAAAATGAGTGAGAAGCTAAGGAAAAGTCTTCTCTTGAAGAGGATTGGTGCCGCTGCCTTGGCTAAAAAGGATGCTGCATCTTCCAAGCGTCAAAAGACGTCATCTTCTGGCCCCTGTCCCACTGAGGGGTGTTCTCGCCAGGAAAGTACGCCGCCTTCTTCAGAGAGTGGGGGCCGCCCCAGAATGAGGTGGAAAAAGAGTTGGTCCAGGAGGCTCCCGAAACGCCAACAGTTGTATCACCTGAAGTAGTTCCTTCTGCCGAAACTGCTGGGCTCCCTCCGCCCGCATCAATTGGGGATGAAGCTGGTCCTTCGGTGCCCCCGTCTTCTGACCAGCCAGCTGGGGAAGAGGGTGGTCGTCCATCCGAGTCGACCAGGAAGAGGGGGGTTAGGGGGGCTCAAGATCGTATCTCCCATGTCAACGTCCCCCGGGCTATTGAACAGGCGCTCCTGAATGCCAATGCTAAGGAGACCTTTGACAAGGTACCTTTGTCCGTCTTGCTGCAGAATGTCAAAGGGAGTGCCGTGTTTATTGTCTCTATCCAGAAGTATCTGGAGGTAGACGGGGTCCTGGAGGCGCGGGTGTCGGATGCGGCAAAGTCAAAACTCCGAGCTGCACACGAGTCGGAGAAGCAACGACTGGTCGAGGCTCATGCTGCTGAGAAAGCGGAGCTAATCAGGTTGGGCGAGGTTGTCAAAGCCCAGGTGGGGGATCTGTCTGCTCGTGTTGGGTTTTTGGAAAGTGACAAGATAAAATTGACCGCCCAAGTGATGGAGTCAGAGGGGGTCGTGCGTGCTCAGGAGGAAGCGCTTCGTCGGCGAGAGGAGGAGTCCGTGGCTTGGAAGGCCCGCGCTGGGGTTGCTATGCGAGAAAATGCTGCACTTCTTGGGCAGGTGCAGGCATTAAATG
>NC_032027.1:7045114-7047300 GCF_001865875.1 Lupinus angustifolius
GGAGGCTCGGGTGCGGGTATTGGAGGAAGAGAAGGAGCAACTGGAGGAGGCCGTAGGTGAGGCCGCGGCGGATGCTTGGGTGAGTGCTCAATCTCAACTCGCCCTGGCGTATCCCGACAAAGACTGGTCCTGGATGCAGCTGGGGGCCTATGTCGAAGACAGACGCCTGCTAATGGGGGGTGATGATGGTGAGCCGACGCTGATGCCCTTTCCTGGCCAGGGTGGGGGGCCTTTGTAATTTTGAGTTTCTTGTAATTTTTTCTTTTTCTCTGCTTGTCTTGTAACTCGTTTTGCGGCTTTAATGAAGAATTTAGCTCCTTTCTCCTTTAATATTCTTGTGTGATGTTGTATAACCTGTTGTGTGGCATTTCTATATGTTCTGAACATGATGGTTTCGGCTCTCGATCCGCCAGCCTTTAGTCAGGCGAATGTCGATTGAGTACGCGAGGGGGGTGAAGACCGGCCCCCCTTGGGCGTGGGNCCCAAGTGATGGAGTCAGAGGGGGCCGTTCGTGCTAAGGAGGAAGCGCTTCGTCGGCGAGAGGAGGAGTCCGTGGCTTGGAAGGCCCGCGCTGGAGCTGCTATGCGAGAAAATGCTACACTTCTTGGGCATGTACAGGCATTAAATGAAGAGAAAACATCTCCGGAGGCTCGGGTGCGTGTATTGGAGGAAGAGAAGGAGCAACTGGAGGAAGTCGTAGGTGAGGCCGCGGCGGATGCTTGGGTGAGTGCTCAATCCCAACTCGCCCTGGCGTATCCCGACAAAGACTGGTCCTGGATGCAGCTGGGGGCCTATGTCGAAGACAGACGCCTGCTAATGGGGGGTGATGATGGTGAGCCGACGCTGATGTCTTTTCCTAGCCAGGGTGGGGGGCCTTTGTAATTCCGAGTTTCTTTGTAATTTTCTCTTTTTCTCTGATTGTCTTGTAATTTGTTTTGCGGCTTTAATGAAGAATTTAGCTCATTTTTCCTTTAATATTCTTGTGTGATGTTGTGTAACCTGTTGTGTGGTATTTCTGTATGTTTTGAACATGATGGCTTCGACTTTCGATCTACCAGCCTTTAGTCAGGCGAATGTCGATTGAGTACGCGAGGGGGGTGAAGACCGGCCCCCCTTGGGCGTGGGTTGAAATCCTGGTTGGTTCTAGGCAAAGGGGGCGAAGGCCGGCCCTTTGGGTGCAAGTAGAAAATCATAGTTGGCATCAGGCAGAGGGGGCGAAGACCGGCCCTTTGGGTGTAAGTAGAAAATCATAGTTAGCACCAGGCAAAGGGGGCGAAGACCGGCCCTCTGGGTGTAAGTAGAAAATCATAGTTAGCACCAGGCAAAGGGGGCGAAGACCGGCCCTCTGGGTGTAAGTAGAAAATCATAGTTAGCACCAGGCAAAGGGGGCGAAGACCGGCCCTCTGGGTGTAAGTAGAAAATCATAGTTAGCACCAGGCAAAGGGGGCGAAGACCGGCCCTCTGGGTGTAAGTAGAAAATCATAGTTAGCACCAGGCAAAGGGGGCGAAGACCGGCCCTCTGGGTGTAAGTAGAAAATCATAGAGATTGCAGGAAATAATTCATCATATAGGTGAAAAAGGTTACAAGAGAAAAGCGACCGCCCGCGTACGGGGTTGTTGATTAAGCATAAAATTGCCGGAGGTTGGCGGCGTTCCAGTTTCTGGGGATGACTTTTCCTGTCAAGTCTTGAAGCTTGTATGCTCCTTTGCCGATCTTGCTGATGACTCGGTAGGGCCCCTCCCAATTGGGTCCCAACTTGCCTTTTGCACGTCCTATGTCTGCTTTCCTGAGTACCAGGGTTCCCTCGGAAAATTGGCGAGGAACAATGGAAGAGTTGAACTTTGCCGCCGTCTTCTTTTTTACGCTTTCTTCTCTGAGACGGGCTTTTTCGCGGACTTCTTCTATCTCATCAAGGTTGTTTATGAGGAGGGACTGATTATTGCCCTCGTCGAATTGAATTGTCCGCCAGGTTGGTTCTCATACCTCGACCGGGATCATAGCTTCTGCGCCGTATGTTAAATTGAATGGTGATTCGCCGGTCGTTGAGTGTGGAGTGGTTCGGTACGCCCATAGGACGTGATGGAGCTGATCTGGCCAATTTGCTTTTGACTCGTCCAGCCTCTTCTTCAGCCCTTTCAGGATGACCTTGTTTGCCGCCTCGGCCTGTCCGTTAGTCTGTGGATGC
>NC_032027.1:7047400-7047956 GCF_001865875.1 Lupinus angustifolius
CCTGCCCATTTTCCAACAGAATGCCAGCCCCGCTGCCCTTCGGGTTAGAAGACCCATCGACAAAGATGGTCCATATCTGCTCTGGATCGCCCTCTGGTGCGGCTAGCTCTGCCACGAAATCAGATAAGACCTGGCTCTTGATGGTCGTGCGGGGTTCGAAATGGATGTCGAACTGGGAAAGTTCTATCGACCACGCGATCATCCGCCCAGCTAATTCTGGCTTGTGCAAGATTTGCCTAATTGGCTGATTAGTCCTGACGACTGTTGTATGAGACTGGAAGTACTGGCGTAATCTTCGTGTGGCAACCAATAACGCATACGCCACTTTTTCTAGCTTTTGGTATTTTAACTCCGGGCCTTGTAGGGCTTTGCTTGTGAAATAGACCGGATTTTGACCTTCCGTCGTTTCTCGGATTAGTACGGCCGCCACCGCCCCATCGGATACGGCCAGATACACATATAGGATTTCTTCTGGAAGTGGCTTGGAGAGAATAGGTGGGGCGGCTAGATACTGCTTGAAAGTGTCGAACGCCGCTTCACAACTTTCAGTCCACTC
>NC_032027.1:7048056-7048598 GCF_001865875.1 Lupinus angustifolius
GAACCTGGACAGCGCGGCTAGCCGCCCGTTTAATTGTTGGACCTCTTTGACTGTGCGGGGGCTTCTCATGTCCATGATTGCCTGGCACTTGGAAGGATTTGCTTCAATTCCCCGGCTGGTTAGAAGGAAACCGAGGAACTTGCCTGCTTCTACGCCGAAAGTACATTTTTCGGGGTTTAGCCGCATGTTGTGCTTGCGGAGTTGTTGAAAAATGCTTTCCAAGATGGCGATATGATCCTCGCTGGGGAGGCTTTTGGCGATCATATCGTCCATGTAGACGTCCATGTGTTCTCCGGTCTGGCCGGTGAACACTTTGCTCATTATTCTTTGATATGTTGCCCCCGCATTCTTCAAACCGAAAGGCATGACCGTGTAGCAGTAGGCGGCCCGATCAGTAATGAATGCAATCTTTTCTTGGTCCGGAGGGTACATCGGGATCTGATTGTAGCCAGAGTATGCGTCCATGAAGGATAAGTACTTATTGAGGTCGGTGTAGTCCACGCACATCCGCCATTTCCCTGAGGGTTTCTTTACCAGGACGA
>NC_032027.1:7048698-7050010 GCF_001865875.1 Lupinus angustifolius
CGGAGGTCCCCTTCGTCCGCTCGAACGTCCAACTCTACCATCTGCACGCTCCGAGGTCTTTTGGAGGGAGGAACGTGCGGCTTGGTGAAGTGGGGGCGGAGGCTCATCTGGTAGCAGCTGCGGGCTGAGTGCTGGTCTCCTTTGATGGTGCAGACTTGGAGACTGATGGGGTGTTGAGACGATGGCTCCCAGCCTGTTCAAAGTTGGGCGGCCAATTATGGCGTTATATGCAGAATCGTAGTGGACGACTAGGAACTTTGTTTAGACGGTTCTGCTCATTGGGTGGTCGCTGACCGTAAGCCAAATCTCTACGTACCCCCTGGGAGTGATTCTCTGGCCGGAAAATCCGACCAACTGTCCATCATAAGGTAGGAGGTCGCGGTCTCGGAGCTCCATTTTGTCAAACAGATCCTGAAAAATAACGCCAGATCCTGAAAAATAACGTCAGCTGAGCTACCTTGATCAATGAACAAGCGACTAACCTTTTTGTTGTTGAGTTTGGCGGTGATGACAAGAGGGTCATCGTGGCCTCGGACGACACCTTCATAGTCGCGGTCGTCAAAAGTGATGGGGGGGTGGATCTGTAATGTTGTTTCTGCTGGTCTCTGGCAGCGACGTGCATTACCTCCCTGACATATCTTTTTTGGGCGGTCCTCGAGGTCCCTCCGGCGGCAAAACCCCCGGAGATGGTGTTGATATCGACTGGGCTCCGTGGGCGCCGATTGTCTATTCGGGGCCTATCCATTTGAGGACGTGGAGTAGGTCGCCGTTGTTGAAACTGTAGGGGGGACCGTCTTCTTGGGGGTTCTGGGCGGCGGGGCTGTGGTGACCGCCGACGCTGTTCTAATCCTGCGATGAATCGTTGCAGGTGACCTGCCTGTATGAGGTCTTCGATGGTATCTCGGAGCTGAGTGCAGTCATTGGTTAGGTGGCCGAACATACTGTGGTAGTCACAATATTTGGATCGGTCTAGTGGGCCGGGCTTAGTAGGGCGGGGGCGTGGGAGTTGGACAAGGTGAGTGGAAAGGACCTCTTGCAAGATTCGGGAACGGCTGGCGTTCAGGGGGGTATAGGTGGAGTATTTGGCTTTTTTGGTCAGTGAGGGTAAGTCGCGGGGTAGGTCTTGTGGTCTTGGTCGTTTGGTTTCCCGTGAGGGGTGGTGTGTTTGGGGCTCAGTATGGTTGTGCATGTGGTGGGTTTCTTCGAGGTTGATGAATTGATGGGCCTTGGCACGGAGGTCTTCCATAGTAAGGTCGGTGTATTTGGCTAGTTCCGTGCGAAAGAGGCCTTCCTGGAGTCCCATAACGAGGAC
>NC_032027.1:7050110-7074158 GCF_001865875.1 Lupinus angustifolius
AAGAGTGGTGTGGGGTTGATTGGGATGGTGGGTGTGACTCGTTTGCTGACTCTTCACGGTTACTCTCGTGAAGAGGGCGTTCGGAATGATCCTCGGGGTTGATTTTGGAGTGGCGGAGTTCCTGTATGACATCGGCCTGTTGCTGGATGAGCCGCTCTTGGCGTTCCAGCATCTGGAGAAGTTGTTGGGTGGTTGGCTGCTGTTCTGGAGTGGTCTGATGGCTATGGCTAGCTTGGTGGGATGGTTGTCTCGGTGGGGGAAGGTTGCTTGGTGCAGGGTCGACTTGGCTGGTTGATAGAGCTCGGTTTCTGGTGGTTACCATTGTGTGAGTAGGAAGCACAGACGGCGCCAATGTTCTTTATCAGAACACAAAGGTATGGACAATGATGAATCGGATATTGATGAAGAGGTAGGAAGTGGTCGTCGAGGTGGCAGGAGGTAGCAAGAGAGTTGGACCCGCCGGTGGAGGTACCTGAAAAGGTTCTCCGACGATCAAGTCAGTATATGAAGTAGAGAGAGTGAGTGACAAGAAGAATAATATTAGAGTCAAGGAGTTGAGGTTAAGATACTTCCTGTTGGTGGGTACTCCTATTTATAGGAGTGAGAGTTGACCTTGGGTTCTTGGCTGGTGGTGCGACGCATGGCCGACCAAAGATGTTGTCGGGAGCTGCTTTTCCCGTGTCAGGCGATCTACAGGATCGTACACTGTGCCCTTCTTGTCTTCTAGCCTGTGGTTTGTTAGGCTCCCGTTCTGCAACCCGTCTGTCGTGCTGGCAGGTAGGTTGGTGGAGTACGGAAGGCATGCTGTCCCCTGGGTCAACTTCGATGGTCCCAACAAGTGGGGCCACCTCGGCGTCTAAACATGACCTTTGGTTCGCCGGATAGGAACAATTAGTTTAAGGTAACTTCATGTTCATGGCCTGCTATCATTAATGAGACATTGAACTCAGAAAAGAAAAACATCAGAATCTTTAAACTTGCATCAAGATCCAATGTTATATTTTTTCTTTCTCAACTTATATATGGTTATAAACTTGTAATTTTCACCATTTTCACTCCTTATTGATGCTATTTCCTCTCATTGATCTCAGCCAAGTTGTTCCTAATCAAATTTGAACCTCATAATGTACCCCAAAAAGAAAGAAATAATTGTACCTCACACTTCCATTATTTTTTTGATGTGAAATATCATTTCGTACATCTTAATTAAGGTACAAATAAGAACTGTTAGCAAGCACACTTAATAAAATATATCTACTGAAAGAATGTCTCACTTACCTAACCCTATAACTTCATTTACTTGTTTTAGAATTTCCTACACATAAAAATAGTAATAAAAGAAGTTACAAATAATAATAGAACATATATTCTGATATTTAATCGTTTAGAACATGTTCCTTCACACTTATTTTATTTTTTGAAGTAAAACATTTTTATTTTGAAGGGAAAGAAGAAAGAAAGTACAGTTTGAGATTTTGAGCAGAACGCTCACATTTTTTTATCTTTTTAATTATGTCCATCATTTTTTGGAAGAGAAGTAGTTGCATAATTTTACGGTTAAAACATATTATCAGTAATTTAAAATTCATATTAATTTTAAATCACTGTTGATATTTTTAATATAGGAAATTACTCTGGTTGGAAGAGGAATCACACACTTCGGAAGAATTAGTTCATCACCTAAAAGAAAAATAAATACTTTTGGTAATACCAAAAAATATCACGAATGATTTACAAATCACTCTATTCATATTACTTCATAATTAGTTTCCTAGTGAGGTGAACCGTACTATGATTAGCAATTATGCTTTACAGAAATGACTTGACTATAACTTACATCCTAAGAGCTTTGTGGCTATAAGCTTTAAGCATGTGCAGGAGGAGCAGTAGTTGTTTGCAAGCTCTCAACATTTCTCTCTGTGGATCAAACTCAACATAGCAATTATAAAAAGGAACATGTTTATGTACTCCCATCTCTTTTCTTTAGCTGTAGTCTCTTTGGTGACCCTACTTGTTAGAAAATAATGGGGTTTGTAACAAAGAAGAAAACAACACCTATAATGTGTAATTCTTAAGGTGCATAGAAATATTAGGTTTAAGATTCCACTTGCCCCATCAATCTCTTTTGTAAATTGGGTGGAACAAGTATACCAACAAATTTGTTGAAGATATAATAGAGAATCTTATTTAGTTTGAATATCTTAAACCATAACTAGACTCATTTCTAGTAGTGGAAAGAAGAATACCATAAAATAAAATAAAAACATATATAATGACACTTGTATCCTCTTCATTTATAGTTCAAAAATATTTTTACTCTTAAAAATAAATAAAGAACACTCTCCTCGCCATTACTAGAGATGAGTCTAACTCCTTAAACCAATAATATTGACAACTTAATTTATAGACTTATAATATCCTTAAAATTGGCTCTAATTTGGGAGATGATGGTGGTTGGTTTGATGAGAACATTTGGAAGGAAATAGGAGATGGAACTCAAACTCTTTTCTGGATGGATACATGGGTGGGTCATCAAAGGTTGGAAGAGCTTTTCCCTAGATTATTTGCCTTAGCTTTAAATAAAAGGGCAACAGTGACAGATTGTGGAGGTTGGATTGATGATGTGTGGACTTGGAAGATTCAATGACGTCGTCATGTGTTTCACAAAGAGGAGAGTATGGTTAGAAATATGTATGATTTGATTCGTCATCACTCTTGCAAGAAGGATATCGCTGATAGATGGAGAAGGGTCTTCATGCTTCTAGGAATTATATGGTGAAGTCGGCTTATCTCATTCAAGTTGATTCAAGTATTATGCCTCTAGGTAACATTTTACTTAAGTCTTGGATTAATTGTGTTCAGTCAAAAATATGTTGTTTTGTCTGAAAACTTCTTAGATATAGAATTCCTACAAAGATTGAGCTTTTCAAAAGGCAAGTTATTCTTAGGACTGAGGAATTGAAGTGCATTTTTTGCAAGAACCATGACGAGTCAATTGACCATCTTTTTCTATCTTGTGAGTTTGCATCTTCTGTTTGGAAATGTGTTCATTTGTGGTTTCAAGTTGATGAGCCGAAACCTACAACAATCATAAAGTCATTGAATATGTGTGATGCTAATGGTCATAAAACTAGTGATTTTGAGATGTGGAGGATGATATGATTTGTTGTTGTGTGGTCTATATGGATTATGAGGAATGATGTCATATTCTCTGATAAACCAATGAGTTTTATGCGCATAATGGATCTCATTCAAGTCTGATCTTGGTCTTGGTTTCAATCAAAAGTAGCTCCAACTTCTTTACTTTTTGCTAATTGGTGTAATGACTCAATTGCTTGTATTTCTATATTGTCTAAAAAGATCAATTTATGATATTTCTTTTGTATTGAGTTAACACCCCTTGTACTTCTTTAATACATTTTCGCGTAACAAAAAGACTCTCCCACCACACAAGTGAGATAAGGTGTTTCAGAACCAAAATGACTTGTGAAATGATGAGATTTTCATATGGTTCACTTATTACAATAAATTTATTTATAGATAAACTCATGTCTGTTGGTGAAGCAAAACAAAATTTCAAAGCATTCAACAATAGCCAAAGTAGTGAATTTAGTAACAATAATGATTGAATACCGAGAAGTAGGGCTGCCAATGAAACGAATCAACTCGGTATTCGTTTGAAACTCGATTTGTTATTTAGCTCGATAAACTTGGTTCATGAACCAACTCAGCTAAACTTGAGCTAGAAATTGAGCTGGTTAAATAAACGAGCCGAACTTGAGTTGGATATAGTTCGACTTGTTAGGTTCATCAACTAGCTCGATATATATATATAAACTAATTTTTATGTTTATTATGACTCATACATTACTTTTTATATTTATTGTTATTATATATATAAAAAAAATTATACATATATATATATATAACCTTTTGAAGTATTTTTCAAATTTTAATTAATTATTTGAGTTGTCCAAATGAATCATTTGAACTGAACTGAACAGTTCGCGAACTTTAATCGAGCCGAATTCAAGCTAAAAAATAACTCGTATCGAACTCGATTCGAATTTCGAGCCGAGTCAATCCTTATCGAGCTGAACCGAGCTGAACTCTAGTTCGACTCGGTTCGACTCGTTTCCAGCCCTACTGACAAGACTGACCTGTGAGTGTGTGCCTCAAGCACACAATATAAGGCCCATAACTAATGGTGCCTAAATCTTTTCTATTTATACAACTAATTTTATCTATACATCACAAGTATAATATTGTGCTTATTCTTTTTTTAATTTATTATAATGTCAATTATTATTACTATATATACACATAAATACATTTAATATTTTGTTGTTTTGTTAGTTATAATATTTTTTATTAAAATAAGGGTCTCAAATATAATAGAAAAGTATGAGATCATTTAACACTTACTAAGAGAATAACTCTAAAAAATATATTAGATTTATGTCTACAATAATCAAGTTAAAGAGAAAGTGTATCTTACATTTTCACAATTCATATGAAACATTTTTGTTCAAAATTTATTATAAAACATTACTTAATTAAATTCAAATAATATATAATAAGTACTCATTTTTATTTTGTCATCAAAATTTCTTTTAAGCCCTAGTTTTGTTTAAACTTTGACATACAAGCTCATAGTTAAATTAGGACCGCAAATATTTTTCTCACACCAAGAATATAAAATATAAGGATCGATGCTATTTAGTGACACACAACTAATATTGGTTGTTGTCTCTTGTAAGAAATCGGTCATCAATCTAAGGCAACTAACAAGTAAGGTCAAGAAGAATGGGTCATACAATTTTGTTATCCTTATCATGCACAATTATTTACCTTTAACCATTTCATAATTTTTAAAATCTCACAACCCTCACCATTTTCAAAATAAATCCAAATCCCATTATTTTGGAAAACGCATGCTTTCACATAAATATATGAAATAGATTTGAACACTTATTTAGTGAGTAATGGATATTGCTCAATCTCACATAAATGGTAGATAAGGTTTGAATAAAAAAATTATTAAAATAATTATGTAGACTCACACATGAAATATTGGTACTATTGAAAGAACTGATAGTATGACACATTTGGTAAGGTCTGATATCGTATATAATCATTTTATGAGAGCTTTCAAAGTCAAAGTCAACTATAAGAAGGTCCCCTACTTCACTCTCATATAGGTGGATTTTACCAAAATTACCTCCATAAATGGGCACTTCAACATATATATGCCATAGGTCCATTCAGATCAAAAGCTGTCCTTATGGTTTTCAAGTACTTTTAAACTTTGAGAAATATTGATGTGTCAAATACTTGTTGTGATCACTTTCATAATATACTTTTTCTCATTGAACTAAAGACTTGATGTTATTCAAATGTGAGTTAAATTTTTATGACCATTCGTGATCATGAAGATATGAACTTGAGTCACATCTATAATAATATTTCCAACACCATATCCCTCACAAAGACTTTGATATTACTCTATTTGTAATCAAACCTCTTATTCAACTATGTATGTGCATGGGTTTTTCATTATATACCCAAACTATATGCCTTTGACAATATTGAGTGACTATCACATTGCCTCTTCTTGCATTCTCAATCATGTATTTTGCTTAAAGTTTCTCTCTTAGTTTTTTTTAGGATCTTGCATCGTCTCTTTCCTCCGATTTTAGTTTGTTATTGTTAAGTGTCAAATTGATCATAAAATGTATACATGTTTTGTGGTACTTTAAATACTTAATCAACTCAAATGAATGATTTTATATTCTTAAAAGGAAAAAAAAAACTTGTTAAATAGTCAAATATCATATCTGAAGTGTTTTGTAGGCTCAATCCGAAAAAAAATAATTGAAAAAAAGCCAAATTCCTAGACATATTTCAATGAGGCTCAACCCAAGGATCACGTGAGGGATTAGGCAACAACTGAGACTTGTGTTCAGCGCCCAAGCCACACTTAGTAGAGGAAGACCAACGTAGTACAATCCTCGTGTTGAGCATATGCAGCAAAGAATTAAATCATTTAGCCTTTGTAACTTATACACTAAGCGCACTTACCTACGCTTAGCGCAATAGGGAAGTGTGCTCGACGCATATGTCATGCCCAGCACAAGTTAGTGCATTGAAAGGTCACGTCTGATTAGTTATAGAGTTGCACTTAACATACAAGGGGTGCACTTAGCGCAGAATACATCATGCATATACTATTTAAAGATGTCCGATTCCAGCCATTAGACACACACTTGATATTATTGCATTGTAATACTTCTTTTCTATGTTATTAATAGAGTTTAGCTCACTTAGATCATGAGAACTACGTGTAAGCACTATAAGAGTTAATATATGCTCATTTGTGTGTGGTTCTATCATCCTATGAGTTGTGTTTTATCCATATCTTACTTACATTTAGGGAACATGAGTAGCTAAATTCCTTTTTTTATTGGGATTGAATATGATGCGAGCTTCATGAATATACATTGATGCATTTTATACTAATTCATGAAGTTTTGATTCTTTTGAGTTAATATGCACTTAATGCTTACTTTAAGTTTGATCATCTTATTGTATGTTTTGTGAATGAAATTTTTGAAGAAACCCTTACATGATTCCGACTTTATATAACTCATAATTGGATATATTTGCTAGACATAAACTTATATCAAAATTGTCATCTCATGCATGTTATTGTATTAATTACTAGACATAGAGCTAATTCAATAATTTTAGAACTCTCAAATATGTTAACATAGATTACTAGACATAAAGATATTTTTAACTGTTCATATAACTTTGTCTTGTTAATTTAGTTGTTAGACATAAAACTATCTTAATAAACTATTAGCATAGACTAAGACATTGACGGTTAATACAATTGAGATGTTGTATTTTACTCAATATTACATGCATAAACTACTAGACATAGATGTATGATTTTGTAGTCATAGTTCTTCATCTTGTATGTAAAGTTATTAGACATATAACTTTATTGCAAAAATTATTAATTTGACTAAGACGTTAACTTTTAGTACATTTGAGGTTATTTATGTGAAAGAATCATTGCTAAATAAGTTAGTGTATTTGAATCGTGTGTATTAACAGTGAGTAGTAAAATTCAATTCTAACAACTTTATTCCAAATAGTTAGTAATTAATCAAACAAACCAATAAAAACCATTTTAAAATCAACTTAGAATAACAATTTTTAATTAAAAGACTAATGGAAGATGTTATCCATTTCATAATTTCAAAATTCTCTCACCCCACTCATCTCTTGTTACGAGTTATATGGGTTAGTTGTCAATCACACAGTGAATTGGTGGGTCATTGCTGGATATAACCTTCTCTCCTCTCCTTTTCTTTTACCCATTTTGAGTAAAGACAATGAAAGTTATAACGTATAGATTTGTAAATGTGTCACATGAACAGGGATAATGAACTTTACATCACATGAACCATTCGGGTGTTAGATACTCCACAGAAAATTTTGGATGAGTTAATTTGTTTGCTAGCTGTTTTAAGTCCTCACAAACGTGTCAAAAGTGCTTCTGTGAAAGGAACTACTGAGTTACATTAAATTTTATTTGTCTCATAGGTTTCACATATTAAGAATCATTCGTTAATTTTTTTTACTAAATTTTCTCTCTACAAAAAATTATGTAAGCTCACTTGATCATTTTTATATTATTGATAAAATGTGTCCAACCAATAAATCAATAGGCTTGAGTAAGAAAATTTAAACTCTAATAGACCCTTTTTTTATCTAGCTCAAATCTGATTAGATCACTAGTTGATTTAATAAAAAAATTAGATTATAAAATAATAATGATATCAAGTTCAACTCATCATCTTATGATAAGTAGGGTCGAGTAAGATCCAATTCAGTATAGCTTTGACCATGATCCGACCTGAAAATAATCAGATCTTATTAGGTCTAGGGTTGGATTCGTGATCTAAAATTAGACATGATCAATATTTTGGGTCTGTAATTGGACAAACATGACTCGACTCATCTTGATCTCGTCCCATGTCACACACTCATCATGTTTATATCTATCTCTATTCAATTGTGTATAGAGTAATGACACCTCTTTGGTCGTAAGTATAATTGATTCTCCAATTTTTCATCATACATACATGATTAACAATATATATATATATATCATTTTATATGTGAAATTACATATTCATAATAATAAGTAATATTGAGAAGTCTTTATCTAAAATAAATATACATTATAATTAATCGAATCTAGGATTGAGTTCTGGGTTTAAAGACTGACTTCGTAAATACTTAAAGTTGAATTACCTTCAGATCTAAATCCAGATTCAATAAAATGATCCGTCCAATATTTAGAACCGGGTAAGAGAGAAGCCTCGTATAATTAGGTCCATACTCACCGTAGAAAACCTTTTGGTCCACCCACCCAAAGCTCAAACTAGACCAGCCCTAGCCTATGTGAGTAGTTCTTTTTCCGTGCTTTACTTTTTCTTACTAGATTTTAGCATAATTAATTAATAGTTACATCCTCACACTTACATGCATTATCTCATATTTACTCAATTTTCATTATTGAATCTACTAATTTTTTCTGGTCCGAAACTTTAATTTGGTCACATGGTCCTAATGTGAGAGACGTGTTACCAAAGTAATGTGTACAGAAGGACTCAGATTCAGTACCTGTGCCTTCTTTCCTTATTGATCAGTTACTGGTTGTGATCAAATAAATGGAAATGAAGAAAAGGTCTTTGATCATCTAAGATAAAGCCTTAGAATAGAAAGTAGTTAGTGACCTTTCTACCTTTTCTCTTCAAGTGTCCTTAGGATTGCCCTATGTAACTGAAAACTGGATGAGGATCCTCTCAAGAATTCAAGTATTAGACGGAGATTGTGATATGTGATGAAAAAGATTTTAACGGCCATGATTTTAAGTTTTTTAATGAAAAAATCTAAAAATAAAAAGATTTTCCTCCTCCTAATATTTTAGTATTGAAGAATCTAATATTAGAGATGAACTTTATTCGTAAAAACTATACTAGAGATGAACTTTACTCATGAAAACTATTGACTCTAACTCAAATGCTGGCTCATGCATCCAATAATATACTTTTACGTCCTAACTAATGACAATATAAGGATGGAAGTAAAAAACTTTCACTATATTAATCATGAACAATGATCTTCTTCAGTACTAGAGACGAAAATTCTTCTTTTTTTTCAATAAAAAAAATATTATTTTATTATAACATTTGTCTCAAGAAAATAATCATTATTCATTAATCACACTAGTTTCTTGGTGAAAAGATGGAAAATTAGTTTTTCTATCTTTAGTTATTAAGCTTTTTTTATTGTATATAAAGTTCTGTCAATAATTACTAGTTGTTTATCTCATACTCTATCTCAAATTTTATATTCTGGTACAATCAGTTTTAAGTAAGTAATATAAAAAATAACAATTTTTTTAAAAGAAAAATTATTTACTTATATGTTATTATTTAATTAATGAAAGATAGAAAATTGAGATAGCCTTTGGGACAGGTGATCCTGTTCCACAATACTTATAATTTAAAGTTACTCCACAATCATAACTACTTGAAATTTAAAAGTATCATCTTCTAAAACCTCGGTCCACTAATATTACTTATACGTGATACAAGAGTAGAGCAATTAAAATATGATTTAGTTCTTTCCTTGCTAGTGCATGAATTTTTATAATTGAGGTTTTTATTGGATCAACAATAATTAAAATTTAAGATGGAATAATTTAATAACAGCAATTTTAGCTAGGAACAAGTCCCGGTTATTTCAATCCCATTTTACAAACCCTCATTCCAGGTCTCCATTTAACATAGTATCCTTCTAGGAACAAGTAATAAATATTTTACAATCTAGCTTTAGGCCATCAAATAGGTTGAGGTATACACTTGTACCTACCATTGTTGATTGTTAAGTTATTAGATAATAAAGACACAACAATTACTTTATTATATAGTTAATAAAAATTCATGCACAAATTACCTTCAAAATTATGAAGACAAACAAATAAACAAAGAGATAGACATAGAGAGTGAGAGATTAGAATTGAAGTTGAAATTCAATCATTAAACTTAATCATTTAAGTATGGTACTTATTACTTACATATATCAATTACATGAACATTGGTAAATCAGAAAAAAATTAAAAGAATGTGAAAAGCCTCATCATCCTTGGTTTAAAAAAAACTGCCCAATAGATAAAAAACAACTTGGGTCTTAGGAGAGGGCTTTGTCTCTGTCTGTGCTAAATGCTGTATTTGTGTGTGTATTTTTTTTTACAAGATATTGTTATTTTTCATGCAACAACAAATTCCTAAGAGGAAGGGTGTGTGAATTAGATTTTGGAGGAGAATGACATGAAAATAAAGACTTTAGAGCAATAATACACTAATGAGATTGTTCTCGAGTTTTCTCTTTCCCTTATTTTCCCTCCAAAAACCAACTCAGACGTGTTAGCAACTCAGAACTGTGAAATGCAACGTCTATGACAAGCAGTAGTTCTCTGTTTCTTTTGTTTAGTCTCATGTTTCCACACTTTGCCAATATCTTGAGCAATTTGCACAGCATCAGATGAAGCACCAGATAAACCTCTCTTTGTGAACCCAACAGCATAAAGCCCAGTGTTTCCTTTCCAACCATGTGGGAATGGCATTTTTGGGTACCCATTCTTAGAGAAAAACTCACCTTCCTGTCACATAATAAAAATAACCAAAACAACATCAGTTATTTTATACAAAAAATAGTTTAAAACATTGGAAAAAATAGAAGCTTCTAAAACAGGACCAAGATTTTCATACTAAAAAGGTTAAAGTTTTAGTGGCTGGGGAAGGGAGACAAGAATATGGTAGTGTCTTGACCAATGAAAATATGATATATCAATTAAAAAAATTAAAAAATTTCTCACCTGAAGCCAAGAAGGAACATTACTGCGGTAACCAGTTGCAAGAACAACAGCATCAATATCAAGCTTTTCACCATTAACAAGCTCAACATCTCTATTATTGAAACATTTGATTCCTGGTACAACGTTTATGTAACCAGATCTAATTTTTTCTAAGGTACCAATGTCCAAAACTGGTGTTTTCCCCATTGTGTTCTTCAACTCTAATGGTCCCTTTGAAGGCCTTTTTATCCCATATTTCTCTATGTTACCCAAAATAAACCATGTAAAGATCAATAGAAGCTTGTCAACTAGCCAAAGGGGTAGCCATTTCAACATCAAAACTGCCAATTCAAACGTTGATAGCCCAAAAATCTCTCTTGGTAAGACATGAACCTGTTTGCCAAAAACAGAACATACCCAGTTAGATTTTATCCTCAAACTTTCATATTTTTGTTCAAACTAGAAACTTTTGCATGTTTATAGAAAAGTGTATATGGAACTTTTGGACTTAAACTTATCATTCCTATAAACTATTTTTAGCTTATTTCAATAAAATGAATTAAGCTAAAAATAGTACTAGAAAGGTCATAAATTCTCAAATAAGGCTTCAAAGTTTTTACTATCCAAACCACCATGAATCAAATATTTCAAAAGCTTAAGACAATAAGGATCGAATTTTACATATCTTAGTCATGTAAGTACTCTTTTGTAAGTTGAGTTTTAAAAGAAAACAAAATGAAATGAAAGACTTTAAAATCACCTCACAATTATATTTTATGACTTTCAAGTTTTTCATTTTTTCTTCATTCACTGGAAAACTAAACTTGCAAACGAAACCTAAGGTGTTTGCTGAAGACAAGTGAAAGAGACTAAAAGCATGAGTACTTACCGAGCTACGAACAACCATGGAAGGGGAAGCATGGTGGTTACAAAGGTCAAGAGAGAGCTCCATTCCAGAATTGCCACAACCAACAACAAGCACTTTCTTCCCCTTGAAAGATTCACCTGACTTGTAATCACAAGCATGAACAACATCACCTTTAAACTCACTTAGCCCTTCAATATCAGGCATAACACACTCAGCATTTTCACCAGTTGCAACCACAAGCCACCTACAAATATACTCAACCTCATTTCTACTTGTGGAAGAAACAGTCTTAACCCTCCACAACCCACTAGTCTCATCATACCTAGCAGATTGAACACACTCATTGAATTGTGGGTTGATCTCAAATTTCATTGCATAGCTTTCAAGGTAATCTATGAACTGTTTCTTTGATGGGTATTCAGGAAAATCTTCAGGGAATGGAAGTTTAGGAAGTTGGCAGAATTGCTTTGGAAGGTGAAGTTTTAACCTATCATAGGTTCTTCTTTGCCATAGTGAGGCTATGCAATCTGCTCTTTCAAGAACCACAAAGGGTACCCCTTCATCTCTAAGGCATGCTGCTGTAGCCAAACCTGAAGGACCTGCCCCTACAATCACAGGGCCATTGACCCAAATGCAACGCCTTGAGAAGAAGTCTTCATGATCAACTAGGCGAAATAAATTCTCCATTTTTTGTAGTATTGTGAAGTTTGGATGTTTTGAAAAGTGGGTTTGAAATAAGGTTTGGAAGTTAAGGAGTGAATGAGAGAAAGTTTGGTTTGATTTATGGTATTGAGAATGTGATGAGTTATGGATTGAATGAAAAAATAGGAGGGGTTGAAGGGGTTTATATAGGAGAATTGAGTATGATAGGTGCATGTGATAGGACATTATTTAGAACATTATTTTTCTTTGGTATGTGAATTATTTTATGATTTAGATTCTGTCATTATTTTATTAGATCATACTACGTTATATACTTATTAAAATATTTAGCAAAGATTAGTATATAATTTTTTGAGGATTTATTGAACTATTCTTTTCTTGGAAAGTATTCTTTCATCATCACAATCATGATGGGGCTTACTTTTATTTTTTATAGTAAATTTTTATGAGTATCTCAGTGTACAAAATATGTTAGGCAGCAATTAATAATCATAAGGTATGGGGTTTTCATTCATTCAATACTCAAGTAATAATCAAACGGAGTGAATGTGTAAAATATCATAAATTTGTGAAGAATTAACATCATTTCTGTTACTCCTGATATCATAGATTTATGGTTCATGTAGAAAATAAAATATCTTCTACATGTTCAGTAACTTGATAAAACTTATGGGGAGGGGTTTAACACTTGAGAAGGGGTAAATAAGTAAAATCCTAAAAGGAACAGCTATGCAATGGTAATGAAGGAAAAGACATCTATTATCCAATTTGTGAAACTTGAGTTAGAATTCAAACTAGAAAAGGTTATATATTAGATTTAACTAGTTTAAACGATTAAATGGTGATATCGGATTGGATAATCTCAGATATAGTTCATAATTATCTAAATATATATGCAAAATTTTATATAAGTAGTAATTATATATAACTATACTGAAGTAATATTTTTCTATCTTTTTTAGACCGGATTAAAACAAAATGTTATAGCAGTGTTCCATTTAATTTTTTTTAAAAGTAAACCGTCTAGATTGTGAGAGGTAAAGTTTGCTTTTATAATTTTTTATTTAAAAATAATTTAAAATTTAAACTATTATTTTTTTGTAATTAATTGCATGTTTTATCATCTTCATTGAACCCCTTCAGTATTTCATCTCCTTCTATATTTTGTATAATCAAATACTACAATTCATTTAATATTTATTCTTATTAATATTCTACCATTATTTTGGAATAAATATTTAATTTTATTAGTATCCTACCATTGATTTGAAATGAGTAAATCATATGTGGACTCAGCCTGCTCATTCATTTTTTGATACAAACCTATCCAAGACCCGTATAGATATTTGTTTAGTCTGTTTTCCGCATATAATTAGGAATCCAAAATTTTAGAAAATATTAAAAATAATTGCGAACGACTTATACAATTATGCATCTCTTTCCTATAATCTTATATATTAATCGGGGCAGTCAAATGGAGAAAACGTAATAAAGAATTACAAAACATAATTTAAATAAAATTTAAGTTACCCATTAAATATAATTTAATTTTTTTATTAAACATAATTTATTTTACTCAAACAAAAATAAAAACAAAGTCATTACTTCTATATTATGATGAATATTTATTTAGTAAAAATCATTAATCAATATAGCATTACAATTATGGATTAACAAGATTAACAACATAACTTCATGATGAAAAATTTATGCAGAAAAAACATTAAATCATAATTATAGATTAACAATATAATATTAAATATTTAAATATGAGTATTAAATTAATCTTTTTCGGGATATGTATTTGTCTTTTCTAACAAGTGTCGCTATCATGAATTGAACATTTTATTTTTAACCTAATATGATACATGAGAATCTAGTTGGAACTTACACAACTAAACTAAAAAGCATGGTTGGGACATATTATCCTTTAAAAAAGTAAGTCCATATATTACTTTATTTATTGTCTTATCTACCCTAATATATTTTACATTATTTAAGCATTTATACAATCATCTACACAAAATATTTTATATTGTTTTACCAAAGTTGGCACTGTATTTTTGGGTAGAGATTAAAAACTTTAGTTAAACTAAACCAATATTCTTAAAAATAAATAAAGTCAATCTTATATCACTTCTCACAGTAAACCATAATTCATTTGAAATCCTACAAACACTAAAATTCTAAAACCTTCAAACAGTTAACAACCATGTACAACTTTTATAAATGTCCCTTTCCTTGCATCAATGTGGAAAACCTTGCTGTAGACATTTAACAGCCACAAGCATAATAATTAAATAATGTAATTTCCTTGCATTAATCTGTTGTGCAATAGTGTTTATTCAATCATAGGCAGAGATGAATCCAGGAGGCCCTGGATGGACACATGCATACAGTCTCATTATATATTTATATGATAGATATACTAATAGATTTATTATCAACCAATATGAATAAATTACTCATAAAACATATTTAAAGGTTAAAAATTATTAATCTTTTATTTTACCTATATTACTTCCAAGCCAAGTATGAATCAATAATTTTTACTTCATTCATTGTTATGGTATAATATTATTATATAATTTTAGTATATAGTTTACATTTTTTAAAGGTTGACTATATAGTTCTTTAACCTAAATTAATAATTAATATAAAAAATATGCTATTTTTTCATACTATAAATTTGTGTATCAGTGTATGTATCGCCTCCACAACCTAAATTTTTTTTTGGGTCCAATCAGTGAAACGAGAATAAAGTTATAGAAAAAACCCTCAAATCTTCTCTTATTTTGACGATTTTCATTGGTCGGGACGTCGGGTAAATGCGGAATGTCTAGTTTCTTCATTAAAATTCTAGGTTTCACAGCAATTTGGTGTCCTCTAGTTCTTGTGTATGCTATTTCAATTTTCTTTTCTATATAAAAATAGGGTAGTCTACATCAACCAGAGTTACACACTCAAAGAATAAAATTATATACTCAGAGGCTGACATGGCAGAAAATAATGAATAGGATAGGTTGAAAATATAGGGCAAATAAGGAATCAGATCATCTCTAGTAGTAATAGAAATGGTTATTGTTTTTCATTTTTTTTTAATGATAAAAACTTTATTTTATTATAGATGAAATAATAAAAGTGTCATATCGTATTAGTTTTATCTTTTTTTGTAATATTTACCTCTTCAATATATGAGATAATCTTTACTTATAAATGATGGACAAAGATCACATGTCCTAAAAAATTTATATCTTCATGTCCTAAGGTAATCACATTACAACAAATAAAAAAAAATTATTTTTAGTTTTTATGATTTTTTCTTAACTAGTTGAATTTTTTATAAAATTGATATACAATATGATACCAAATTTTAGGATAGATAATCTCCATTCACAAATGATAGCCTTGAATGACTCAAGTTATCATGAACTATTTTTTTCTTCCTAATTTTCCCTTAAACTTTATCATTTAGTGAAATTAATCCCTATATAAATATATTGTTAAATTACTAATAAGATAATTATTATAATTAGACTCACAATAATAACAATACAAGTTAACAAACATTTAATATTCGGATGAATTCGCTATCAAAATACAAAATTGATTTAAAAAAGAGGATAAGTAAAATTTCATAGGTAAAAATGGTTAATACAGTAACATTAGTATATATATATATATATAATGAAATTGAATAATAATTATCTAATAGTCAATGTTAAAACAAAATGGATGAGCTAGAATTTTTCATTATACATTGACAAATTTTATCAATAATTAAATTTTAAGGGGTAATTAGGAAGAAAAAAATAGTTCATCTTAGCTAGTCTCAAGAGACATAGAGTTTAGATTGTTTTATAGACTTTTCCTAATATTGATATGCATTAATTGTTTTTTATCAAAATATCTTTACATTAATTGCTTTTATGACCAAAACATCTACTATCTATATTAGAAAAAAAGGGCTATTGAAAATACTAAATTAAAGTAGATACTCTACATTGTGACAAATGTATAAAGCAAAGGTTATTTTGTCAATTTGAATGATTGTTGTAATTACAAAATTAGATACTATTCATTTGTGATAAGTGTACAAAGTAAATGTTTTTTTTGTAAAATTGATGGATTGTTGAAATTCTTAAAGTAGACACTCTTCCTTTGGATATATTTGACAAATGACTTTCAAATTCTGAAAAATAGTTTTCTTCTTCACGTTCTCTCTACTCAAATTATACACTATTTCTCAGTTTTTCCAAATTTTGTTCAACAAATCTTCTTCCTCAATCTAAATCAACTCAAAGGTATCATTTTCTATTCTTTTCATTTTTTACTTCTCAAATGTTAAAGCATATCAGAAATATGATATTCTGGTCTTTTTATTTTTACTTCATCATTCTCATAACTATTTTTTTTCCAATTTTTGTTCCACAAATCTATCATCTTCACCAACTCAGGTATGATTTTACTTTTTTATTTCATTTTTACTTCATCATTCTCATAACTAAATTTGTACATTCTATTGGTAAATATCAATATATTGGTACTTACTGCTTAGTAGTATATGTAATGGTTGTAAGAATATATTTATCTTTAACTGTCAAACCAACTCAGAGGTATAATTTTATGTCCTTCTCATTTTTTCTTTATTGGTAGATATAATTGATTTATTATATCAATTTATACATGTACATTATTTTACACACATAATATTCTTTATCTACAAAAAATTTCATTTTCCTCGCAAGACGTTTTTAAAAATATTTTCCCCTACGTGGATATTTTTCTAAAGCAGAAAATACGAATTGGTGATGTTTTTTGTTTCGCCATTTGTAGAAGAGAAACCTCAATACTTGAATACAAAGATTAGATGTTACATTCACTATCTGAGTAAGAATAGTGTCTTTAATTTTATTATGTGTTTGTCCTTTTTCATTCAAAGTTAATTTTTTTAGTATCTGAATGTGTCAACCTTATATTGGTAAGAATAATCTTTAATTTTTTTTCTTCTCATCATAAATAATTTGTCATGTTTAATTGTTGAACATATATATTCTATCTAAATATTAAAGCAATTTGATTTGATTGTGATAATCATTTCATTTGATTTATATTTTGATTAAATTATTCATGATTCCGTAATTTTAAGCAATCCAAATTATGGATATAAATTTGAAGAATTATATATAATAAATTTGTGGAATATATTTATATCTAATTCCATTTATTCTATTTTGTTTGAATTTACGGATGAGTTACAAAAATTGAATATAAATTTGTAGAATTATAACTAATAAATTTGCGGAATGTTAATTGAGTAATACTCACTCATTAATGTTTTACATCATTCCCAATAATTTGTTTAAATTCAGAAAAGTTCAAAAAATTTCCACCAGTTACAAAAATGACATTATACATAATTAGTCAATTGGTAATTACACTTTAGAATATGAAATTATTAGGCATGATTGCCTTTGAATGTCTTTTATTCCGTTATCGAAAAATTAAACAGTGGTTCCCCACAATTAATTTTGTGATTTGATTTTTGATTGTGTTTTTGTATTGAATTTCTCTTTAATTTTTAATAGGATGTAACAATTAAAATATTAAAACAATTTGATTTGATTGTGATAATCAATTGATTTATATTTTGATTAAATTATTTATGATTTACTAATTTCAAGCCATGCTCATTATGAATATAAATTTGCAGAATTATAAATAATAAATTTATAGAATGTTAATATTTTATTCAATTTATATTCTATTTTGTTTAAATTTGTGGACAAGTTACAAAAATGAAATTTAATTTTGTCGAATTATAATTAATAAATTTATAAAATATTAATTGAGTAATATCTATTAAGCTATAATTTGTCTTGATTCATTGAATACCATAACATGCGTAATTAATTGAGCATATTACGTAGTTACTTTAAAATTGGAAACTTAATGCACAACTATAATTATATTGATGAAGAAATAATTAAATAATTCTATTTTTAATGGTATAAAGAAATAGAAAAATTCAATTTTTTTTGGAGCAGTTATAAAAATGACATTATGCATAATTAATCAATCAAGTTAAATGGTAAAATATATTAAGATGGCGATATAACACATTAATTTCATAATGTATATGATTTATTGAGTAAATTACACAATTACTTTAACATTGGAAACTTAATACATAGTTACAATTGTATTTATTAAAGAAACATTTAAATAATTCTATTTTTTATGTCGTAAAGAACTACAATAGTTCAATTTTTTTGGTCCAGATAAAAAAAAATTATTGACAATTAAGAATTAAATTAAATTGTTAAATATAATAATTAATTTTATACTCATCAAAAAAATAAATGTATATCATTAGTTGGCAAGCAATTTGTATATAGGGGATGAATCATAATATATCATTAACCATTATAGGATAATAATTGTACAAAATTATAAATTCATTTTTCCTTAATCAATATCTATACCTATATCTTTATTTCCTACATTGTTGGATTTTTAAATTCTGTCTTATTTTTTAGTTGAATTAATTATGGCAATTTTATTTTTTGAAACTGTTGAAAAATCTATTACATGTGTTTCCTATAATGCATAAGGATTAAATTATAAAATTTAAAAAAGATGAGAATAAGGAAAGTGTAAAGTGTCAAGGATCGCACAAGTAATGTTTTGCCTATGTTTTGATGAAGATAAGGTTTTATTAAAGCTTGAAGATGACTCAACAATCAACATGCCTAGAGCTCATTGGTCATATCTAGACTAGAATTTATAAATAGAGTCATTATTCTAAGTAGTATCGGATGTGTGCCGTAGTAAGTGAGTATAGGTGAGGTGAACCTAGATGCAAGTCTCTCAAGCCACTATAATTGTCATATCACATTCACGAAACATATCATCTAGTTAATTGAATGTTCATGCATTAATCATACATGTTATATGTATATATTAGACATAATATAATTGCCAAAACATGTATAGGAGTTAAACATAACATATAAGTAGTTTACCTTTTGAACCACATGTTTTAATATGCTGGTTAATCGATTAATGTGGCGACTTAATTGATTAACTCAACTGTTTTTATGGTATATCAGTTTTTCTGTTACAACTGGTTTCTGTTTTAATCATGTTACACTGGTTAATCGATTAACGTGGTACCTTAATCAATTAACATGTATGTTTTATGTTACAACTGTTTTCTGTTTTAACTGCTTAACTGAAATTTCCAGAGAAGTACATCATTGCATTATATTGTATAGGACTGATTTAGAGAGCATATTTCATGTTTTACATTCTGTTTTGCAGGGAGAATTGCATGTGTGAGGAAGAGAGATTGACATGTCATATTGAATATTGATTCTTTGTTATTTGCATACTGTTTTTCATATGCTTAGTCTCATCCTTATCTTGCTCATATGTTCATGCATTATTGATAAAGATTCTTAGAGAGATATCTTGTGATTACTGTTTTTGATTAACTCACATGTGTATGATGACTTGAGTGAATTGTGAGTAGGTTAGTCTTAAGGTTTTTCATTGTTATATTTCGAGCATTATTGTGCTTATAATATCTTGCTTTTGTAATCTGTTTTTTGTGTGTATTGGATTGATCTCTTAGTGTCTTACCACCACAGAGATAGAGTGATTCTTCACCAAGACTAGGAGGTCTTCATTTGAGAACAAGAATCTTGGTTGGGGTTGGTTCGCGAGAAAGGTTTTCTCAGGCGATAAGTAGAGTCAAACCAAAGATTAGATGTTCTAGATTTCAAGAAAGAAGTGTCCTATGTTTTGTAAAATGAATTGGTGTATGTGATTATACTTGTATTCAATATAGTGAAAAAGAAAATCTCCCAAGATCAGAAGGGGAGAGCTGGATGTAGTTTGCAGTGGACTGCAAACGAACCAGGATAAAAATCAATCTGTGCACGCTCTTCTATCTTAATCTTCTTTACATTTCTTGTTGTCTTAATGCGAATTAGAAGCTGACATTTTGCATAATTGTACTCTGCCATATACTTGTTAATATTGCATAATAATATCAGTTGTATCTCTACTTATTTGTTAATAAATAATGTGCAATTAGTTGCTCTGATCATTCTGATTATGTGTGTGTTAATCGATTAAGCCCACTGGTTAATCGATTAACTAGATTGTTTCCAGAACTGATGCGAGAAGCGGTGATTGATAACCGCTACACCTATTCAACCCACTTCTAGGTGTGCCTAGGCCACTGATACCTAACAAATAACTATTTAAAAATATAAGGGATATGCTTACCTATGCAATATGTAAAAAATAAGGCATAATATTGGCTAAAATTATTGATATTAAAATTAATTTTAATCATTATTTATGATTATAGGAATTCAGAATATTAAAACATTAAATCCATATTATAAAAAAATAATCAACCTCAATCTAAAATGAAGATAATAATATTCTTATTTGTATTAAAATTACTGAAAAATAATATCTTTGATTTAATTTAATTGTGATCATGTAATTGATTGTTCTACCTGTATTCTATTAAAAACAATCATAAGATATAAAAAGTTATATGCATTATAACATATATTTTATTTATATTTTGTTTGAATTATTTATGATTCCTCAATTTTAGGTAATGTTCATTATAAATATTTTTATTTACAGTTTAGTGTTTGACTCTAATATTACAATATAATGTTATTATAGCAATATTAAAATAGTAACAGTAGGAATCATAACATATTGTTTGTAGTTATTTTAGAGTCAAATAATAATAATATGTATTTTTATACTAATCTTATTTTAGAATCAAATAATGATGAAATTATAAACTTATTGATGATTTTTTTAATAAATAGGATACTACTCACTATATCATGTTATGTCTAAAGCTCATCAACTACTTTGATATTGGACAATTGTAACCATTTGGACTACATTAAAGCATTATCATATTAAGGAGAATAAATAGCATTCCAAGTTTCCATTAACAAAGTAACAACGAAATCATTATATTTTAGGCAATTAAATAATCATGTAAAGTTATTCAATAATATTTGGAACTAAAATGGAACTCGTGAAGAAAGAAAACAAGTAGGAGAAATAGGCTTAAGATATTGGTGTTTGAAAGCGCTATTTTAATAGTTTTAAGATCATATAAGATTTTTCAGACATAATAACTTCCTTTAATTATTTTCAAAAAGATTTTAATGCATAATGATAAATTACAAAATAAGTTTCTTCACACAAAATAACTTCTTTCAAGTACTTTTCCAAATTCTCCGCATTTCCCTCCACAAAGTTAATTGACTCATATAAAACTATTCACCCATATAAAAAATCACATAGATGTACATCTTGAAATATGATGATAGTGTAGTAGAGTCTAGAATCCAAATACAACAACTAATTTGCCATCAAGATTTACAAATTGTTTGTGCATTCATTTATGTTCCTTGAATTTTGTTGTTTTTCACATTTTTAGTTGCTGGAAACTTTCGCACTAATCTGTTTATTATCCAACGTCCTCACATGTAATGAATTACAAACAATTATGTAGAAACAACGATTTTGAAGTGAAGTTTAATTTATTCCGATTCAACATGAATAATGTTAGTTATGTCATTAAGATTTATCACTTTAAATTATTTGTTCACATCTATTTTTTGCTTTTATATTATAATTACTTTGACTTACATGACTATTTATTGTTTTAACTCATACAAAATACAACTTTAATATTTATATTGTATTATTAAACTAATACATGTCTCTATTTAACTAACAACTTAGGTCTTTTACTTAACTATAAATATTAAATATATTTTTAAAACCAATACGAAATGGCCGGTGCAAATACATGGGTATACTGCTAGTTTTTATATAAATTGATTGAAAAGATAAAATCATTAATTAATTGAGTGAAAAAAGAATATAAATTAGTCCATTAACAAAAGTCAGTTTTAGAAACTGCATGTAGTTGTGAACAAATTTAATAATACTAACAATGTTAAACAATATTCTTAATATATATATATATATATATAAAACAATTCAAAAGAGTCTTGTGAAAATGACTGAATGCAGTACTAAATAATAAATTCACATGTTAGGTACGTTCTTTGTCTTGGTTTTACGCGTTGAGAGGGATGAATATTACTTTCCAGATTGTTGAATTAGTCGTATACCGAAATTTAAAGATTATAGCTGAGATTAATAAGCCAAAAATTAGAAGTTTTATTCAAAAATGATGTAGTTAAGAAAATGTGGAGCTATCAACATTCCTAAATGTCTATCTGAACTTCTTTTTTATCAATCATAATTTATAAATTATAAAAATATGTGATTGATTAGAAAGAATGTGGGTAAATATTTTTACAGTATCAATAGCTCTTGTTTTTAGAAATCACAAAGATTTACATTGTCCCAATAAAATTCACCTTCTTTGAGTTTAGGATTAAAATAAGGACCTACACAATTCTATACTCTTCTTACAAATTAGTCCTGTAAACTAGACTAGCTGTAGTTCTTTAGTTAGTACTATTAGCTTTAACACCACACTCGAATTATTCTATAGGCAAGTTGCACTTGCACATATATATAGCTAGCTTCACCTTAATGTACTTAATTTGAAGGACATGTGAATTTATGGTTTAATGTGCTTGATATACTTCATTGGTTACATGGAAGGATGAGAAATGATTGAAGCATGTCACTTTCGGTGTGTTGAGAATAATTAATCAATCAATTGTATAATTTTCAACGTACATATGCTAATGATAAAGTATACTAATTAAACAAAAGTAGGTCTAAACAACCTCTTTTTATAGATGATTTGATATAGAACCGTTATTAATAAATTGCACTACCTAACTATCTCTAAGGTTCTAAATAGTCTTGACTCCTAATTACTCCTAGGCCATATACCCGCAAGTACAAACTTTATGGTTGCATATGAAGAGTTTTTTTGGAAGAAAATCATGGGGTACCCCACTTTTCGACTTTGATATGTGATTAAAATTGTATAGGAATGAGGGAGGCATGTGCATGAGGCTTCAAATTTCATAGGAGTCTCTCCTTTCCACGAAAAGATTGTAAACTACGAGCTTGGCGTTTCTTAAAAGGCCTTGTTATAGTATTATTGAAATTGCTTCGGAATGAATGAATGGTATTATAGCTAGCCACTATCATTTCAATCTTGCTCTATATGATCCTTTCAAATGCTCCAAAAAACAATACTCCAAAATCCAAATGGGTACACACCAAGGAGATATGAGAGAGGAATATACATAGATATGTGTTCCTTTTAGCTAGCCACATTGCATAGGCATGGCCATAAGAAAGGAATATATGAAAACCAAAGTTGGTTTAATTGATAAGAATTCAAGTAATTTATTAGGAGTCTAACATTGAGCAGAATGACAAATATAACATAGTATTTAAGTTATGAGGTTCTCACACCTTATAAATTAGACTTTTGGATTATACTCTTCTCATATATTTAAGTCCTAACAATTCATGTTTTAAAATAGTGTTAGTTTGAACCATATTACAAATATATATATATATATAT
>NC_032027.1:7074258-7102976 GCF_001865875.1 Lupinus angustifolius
TTAGCAATTATATTATGCCTAATATGCACATATAACATGTATGATTAATGCATGAACATATAATAAACTAGATGATATGCCTCATGAATATGATATGATAATATTAATGGCTTGTGAGACTTGCATCTAGGTTTACTTCACCTATACTCACTAACTAAGGCACACATCCCAGATTACTTAGAAAAATCTACTCTATTAATATAACCTAGTCTAGATATGACCAATGAGTTTTAGGCATGTTGATTGTTGAGTCATCTTCAAGCTTTAATTAATTTCTTGTCTTCATCAAAACTCAGGCAAACATTGCTAATGCAATTCTTAACACTTTGCACTTTCAGCCAAATAATATGAGTGTTGGTTGGCCGACATGGTAGTGTCGGTCAATAGATTAGTGTTAATAAATAATAATCATTCTTTCGAAATATTGTGGATTATTAAAAACTAGTATTGAATTTAAATAAAACATGTAATAATTTAGAATGTGATAATTTAGAATATTATATTTTAAATTTATATTATGTAATATTATAAGTTTCTATTAAAACTTATAAAAAAACCAATACTTCTTAACTATGAAAAAATAGAAAATTATAAAATTCTGACATATATACTTATTAAATTATCTATCTAATTATATTTTTACAAATATTTGGAAGAAACAAATTTGACACTTTTGTAAAAAAAATAACATATAAAGACTATAAAGTTAAATCTCGGCCAAACAATATAAGTGTGAATTGACCAACTGTCAATATGCTAATGTTAATAAATAATAATTATTGATTTGAAAATTTATTAAATAATAATTATTGATTTGAAAATTTGAGGATTATTAAAAAATAGTATTGAAATTAAATAAAACATGTGATAATTTAGAATGTGATATTTTCATTTTTATGTTATGTAATATTATAAGTTTCTAATAAAAATTATAATAAATTAATACTTGTTAACATGATCCCACGTTATTGTATACTCAAATATTTGGACAAAATTATTCTTCATTACTTAATCCAACTAAAGTATGTTAGAAAGGTTAGTTTAGTAAATAGATTAAAATAATGTGTTGCTCCCACCCAAACCCTCCAACCCAATCATTATGTAATTTCTCTCTCCACAACACCAAAGCTGTTAATTCCCTCCTTCATTATTACACCATGTACAATGATATACAATGTAGCTACTGTTTTTAACCACACCCACGACGCAGTGTCTCAGAGCCACCATCACGACTGTTTTGGTTTTGAATATTATATTGTCAATCAATTTTCATATTCTTTTGAAGTATTAATTAACAATAATACATAACACGAAGACTGATAATAATTATTGAACTGAAACTGCAAGAGGAAATAAACATAGTATAATTTTTGTATTTAACTTGTCTATTATTTAGAACTCACAATATTTTTTAATCTAATATACTGTTGTAATAACAATAACAAACTACATGACAATATAATTAAAGAGAATGCAAGAAGAAGGAAAAGTGTTTTCTTCTACTTTTTGTGTTTGTGGTGGCTATGATTGTCTATTGCAAGGTGGGTGTGGTTAAAAACAGCAACAACACTGTATGTCTGGTGCGACAATGAAAGGGGGAGTGGATAGGTTTGTGTGTTGTGGAGGGAGAGAAATTAGAGAATGGATGGACTCGAAGGGTTTGGGTCGGGGGAATATTATTTTAATCTATTTACTAAAATAACCTTGATAATATACTTTAGTTGGATTAAGCAATGAAGGATAATTTTATTCAAATATTTGGGTACACAATGCTAACACGATCCTTCATAAAAAAAATAGGTGAGATCATGTTAGCAAACCCATATATATATATATATATATATATATATATATTATATATAAAAAAGAGTTTTATTAATGGGTAATCTATAAATATTTTACAAGTTTTTTTAGTCGTGAAATTTATGATGACTTTGATCATTTCTGAAATCCTACTCACCCAAACTTTTAATTATAAAAACATTATGATAAGGATATTTATAATTTCTTATCCCTAAGTTTCCCACACCAGCCTTGCACTGCTCCACAGCCAGCTTGGGAACCCCTATATTGCACAAGGCCTTTTTCTAGTGTGATTATATATAATTATATATGTAACATCAAATATTACTTTTCCCTTTAATTATTATTGATTCCCCTTCTTTAATTTAATTTTGTATGCAAGCTAGTAATGAATATTATTAACTATCTACTTTAAGCTTTTTGTAGTCGGCGGCGATGATCTGCTTGTTATATTCGAAATATTAATAATTAACAAAATAAACGCGTTTTGTAAGAATGCATGTATATGTATAAACTTTATTCAGTATCATAGTGCTGGTGGGAACTTCTAAGTAATATTAAACTACAGTACATTTAATCAATAACTACAATATAGTGGTTGGGTAGTTGAGGTTAAGATATTTGATAATGTGTGTTGTGTATATGAAAAGAAATTTATTCATAAAATTAAAAAAATAATTTCATAATATCTATGTCTCAGAAAAAAAATTAGTTAGTCGCTAATAGAATTAATATAGTTTTGGATCATATTTGAGATCACAACATTATGCTTTTTGTATTATTCACAACTACATCATGACTATAATTATGTGTTGGTTGCATTTATAGTAATAGTTTACAATTGATATTATGGGTGTAAATGGTTCCAAACTAAATTTGTAAACATATAATTAAAATTTTGAATCAAACCAAAAAAAATTAAGTTTGATTTGGTTCAACGGTTGGACTTAATTAGTTTATTTTTAGGGAATTTTATAATTTATAATTTATAATTGTTAGCTTTATAGTTTCCCATTTTCTCAAACCATAAAAGTTGAACCAAATATTCCCTTAGGTTATATTTGCAAGCTGAGTTTTGGAAGGAAATTGAAGACTTTAGAGCCATAAAATATACATTAGATAGCTTTGAAACCTTTAACTTCTCTTACTTACTCTCCAAACACAACATGTAAACCAACCTTTAACAAAGAATGAAAAAGAATTAGCATATAAATTCTTGTTGAACAAGCGGTGCATATAGATTCGAGACAGTTACTACTTACTACTGTAATTGGCCTATTTACTTCCTTTAAACCCTTCTTTATTTGTCTATGGTTGAGATTGTCTTATCTTTACTTAATTTCCTCTTTGCATGAACTGTCCAATCTCACAACAATGTCAACTTAAAAGCATGTGTTTCTTTGGTTTTATGTAAACAAATCAATTTGCTATTTGGGTTCTATTATTTTGTACTTCGTTGTTGGAATTTAATTTGAATTTTTTGTTAAAAAATGATTTCTAGTTTTTTTATTTTTAATTTAAAGTAAGCAAACTAGTAACCAAATCATATAACTTCAGTTTGGTTAAGCTTTTACTTTATAATTATATAAACGAGTGGAAACAAATAAAGTTGTCTACCTTTGTTTGGTTTAGTTTTTAATCTTCACACCAAAAATTAGATGAAACCGGATTGTTACACCCTAATTGAGATAAAGAGAACATGATTATAACTAACAACTATATTATACCCCGTAGAATCTTTATTTGTTGTGAACACCTTATAAAAAATATTTAAATATAGTCTGGTCATGAAAATATGTTGAATTTTGGTTTTAATTATATTCCTATAATGTACTATTTTTTGTTATTGGTCTCTATATATTCCAAAAACTTTGTTTTAGTCCATACTTTAGTTAATCACTTAGCTTTTAGTTCACATTGTGTCAATATCATAATTAATGACACTACCAATTAGTATGACATTTGTAAAATTTTGATTTGTCCCATAATTAAGTGAGGAAGACTTGTATGAAGACGAAATCAAGTAGAGACAACCAATAAAATCCTGACAACATATTAATATTTTAATTCTAATTAAATTTAATTTTAAATGATAGTTTTAAAAACCACAAAATATATTTGTCTCCAAATATAATGTGTTACATGTGTGTCCATATAAAAACAACATAATTATAATCAAAACTATATCATATTATCTTAGAATCTTTATTGGCTGGGTACACCTGATAAAAAAATTAAATATACTTTTGTTTACATGAAAATATGTTGAATTTTGATTTGAGTTCCTATAATTAATAGTTTTAATTATTGGCCCTCATATATTTCAAAAACTTTATTTTAGTCCCTTATAGGAAAAATCAACATGTGATAAATATCATACTAATGGTTGATGTGATCAATTGTGATATTGAGATCATGTTAACTAAAAGCAAAACGATTACCTAAAGTATGAACTAAAAGATTAAAAGAATTAGGGAATAGAATAAGTCAGGAAAGTCGAAATCATTCGGATATATATATATATATATGCTCTGTATCCAAAAAAAATGTTTCATGTATTACTTTTTTTAATTAATTAGAAAATATATATTTAAATTTAAAATTTAATAATAAAATATTTTTCTAATCAATATATATATATATATATATATTACTAGCTAGTTTCTTCGGATTTTAATGTGTTCTAACTTGAATCGCATAAATTTAAACACCAACTTCATAGAAACAGAAAGTTATGTTCCCATTAGTATTGGAATAAGGTTTTGGCGGTGCCACTAGTACAACTTTTGTTTATAGTTTATTGGTACTCCATGCTTAGTTCCACTTAACATGAATTTATTCATTTTCATGGTAAGAAATTTATTACTCCACAAATAAATGTATTTCATAATTTTTAAATGATTCTTTTCTTTTCATTCTTCTCCAAAATTTAAATCGAAAATATACTAGAAGTAATAGAATATGACATGGATGAAAAAGAAACCAAAATTTAAATTTATTTTTTGGATTATATACGTTGTCTCTTCCGATGTGCAAAATTGGGATGTTTGATCTTAATAATAACAAAAGGCCTCTTTTGTTTTGATTAAAAAAAGTTAATTAATCCCATGTGTTATAGTTTGCCAAGCTGATTATTATAGCCAATAAAGGTTTGTTTGAAATAAAATGAGTTGTGCTTATATGAAAGTCGATGTCCACATATTAGTAAAAGGTAAATCATCTTCCTATAAGAAAAGGATAAAGCATGTTAAGGTTATTCATAATTAGCTTGGAATCAAAGAAGGATCGATTGCATGGAAAGCAAAGTATTTTCTTGATGGGCAAAATTTGTTGTCCCATAATTATGTGTTACTGTATACACAGCTTGTTATATATGGTTTATCGAAAATTTAAAACTAAATTATTTTATTTAAATATTCAATAACTAGAATATGAGTTGCCAAACATTATATGACAACAAATTTAGCCTGGTTATTAATTTAATTTCTAATTAAGTTGAGCATCTTATATTTAATACAATTATATTGACTATTTATTTTAGGTTACAAAATAAGTGATCTAATTTCTGATAACTCATAGATCTTCTCAAACTGATAACAGATATAAGCTTTAATGAGTGGATACCCAAACTGTTGCTTATAGGGAATAATGAGAACCCTATAAGTTAACACATAAGGAATGGTTATGATCTCAAATATACAAAATCACAAATAGTTTTCACCTTTCCATAAGAAAGAAAACGAATGTCCCAAAGGAAATTCAGGATTTGGTTGAGGAAGATCATCATACCAAAACTCTCTCAAAATGTATATCAAAGGAGTAGATTAGAGAACATGGATTCATGTATGACATTGTATCCTTATTTTATATTATGAGTGAGAATCATGATATTCAATATCCTAGTATTGATATTTCACAAATCATCAAGAAATTTCTAACACCTAATGAGTATAATATATATAAAGGAATTACTGAAATTACCATTCAATTATGGTTTTCTTAATATTAACCGTTTAGGTTGAGGATAATAAGGATATAAAGATGACCTTTTTCTTATTTATAATACAAAAATGTTTATATATAAAAATATTTATAAGTATTAATGATGTTAAGAAAACCATAAAAAGAATAACCTTACGATTAGGATTTTGGGATACAAAACCTTCAAGCAAAACTTTAATTTATTCTATGTGCAATTAATATTATTATTCTATTTGATCATTAATGTCAATTAGATCGGTTGTAAAATCAATATTTTACTCCAAAGCCTTCATATTATCTGATTGCCACTATAATAAAAATGTCACAAATGAATTTTATTATTATAAATTCAAGTTATCAAATTTCATTGTACGTAAAAGGTTTATTTAAAAAATTAAAATTTATATTACATTAAAGAATATCTGAGTTTTTTTGTGTACAAAGTTTTTCAACGGAGCTGCAATTTACATTTACATCAAAATACATCATATCTCTATTAAAGTTTATCATTGAATTAAGAATTGCATCATATAAATTATGAGAAAAGTTTATATGCATTGATAGTATATAGGTTTTATATATTGTTACTATAGCGTTTATTATTTATGTTTTATTATCATCGACTCTTCAACAAAAAAAATATAAATGAATAGTAGATAATATACTAATGGTATATAAATCATTACACTGATTGGTGATGTTGTTTGGATTTTGGAGTAATAAGTAGTTAAATGCTTCTTGTTGTGTACAATGTAGATGCAATGAATATCTAGTTAAACTCAATATCTATCTTTTCCTTTCCTCATAAATTTTCTTCTTCTTATTTTTGTATTACTATGTTGCTTAAGGATCCAAGGTTTAATGGAAGGAGTGACAAGGAAGCAATGCAATGGTAGTGTGACTGCAAAACAATCTTTTAACCGTCCTGTAGTTTTATGTGGCATGTGCTTAATTCTTTAGAACTATGATCCCATTGACTTTAGTTATATTTTAATATTTAAATGATGTTTGACTTTTTCTAACATACATTAAATGTGTAGCATAGGCGTATAAAAAATATAATTATTTATTACAAATAAGTGCATTTTAATAAAGGAAATTTTAATAAACTATCTTAAATATAACATTTAATTTGTTTTCAGTTTAGTATATATGATTTTATTAATCTTTGCTCGGCTAAAAACTAATAAACAAGTGGTTTACCTAATAAACTAAAAACGAGTACAAATTTCTACTAAATAAACTCATAGTTTTACTAGAAACTTAGTAATAATTAATTATGATTTAACTAAAATTGGTTAAAAACCAAAAATAATTAGCAAATCAATATATAGTTTCATTAAAATGTTATGCAGGTAATTTAATTAGAAGTGTAAGAATGTGTTTATTTATTTATTCTTATTAGGGGTGGCCTACCATTAGAGTTGGCCTTAACAAACTTATATTTTATTTGTTGGGAGAGGGGAAGATATAAAGGGGAAGAAAAAAGAGAGATAAATTAGAGAAGTAGACTTTTATATTATATTGTTTATCACCAATACTGTAGTTTTCAAAAAATAATGTAAAGAGAAATGTACATCCATTTTACTTTATTTTAGTAATTTTTTAATCTTTCACCAAATTAATCATATATTAACCACTTAACTAAGGATATTTATCATTTTCCAAAGAAAACTAGTGGGATTTATAATTTAGCATACTAACAATAAAAGAAAGTGAAATAGGTGTACAAATGACTTAAATATGATTCTAGTTAGGGGTGAGCAGAATCTGACCTTACCCGCTCATCCAGCATGGCCCAATCATGATTGGGTCCAATTGGGTCTAGGGCTGGGTTCGGATTCCAAAAATAGACCCATTCAATATTTATGGTCGGGTAGGGATTAAGCATGACCCGGCCAGTCTCGTCCCATGGTCACTCGCACATCATTTTTTATATGTGTTTTTACTCAAATGTGTATAGAGTAATGATACTTTTTGGTCGAAAGTATCATTTATTCTTAAATTTTTCCTTAATATATACATGATTAATAATATATATATATATATATGTATATTATTTTATATAAAAAACTACATATCATAATAAATAATGTTGAGAAGTCTTTATCTAAAATGAGTATGCATTATATTTAATCGGGTCTAGGGTCGAGTCGGGTTTAAAGATTGACCTGATTGCTATCTAGGGTCAGGTTAACTTCGAATCTAGGTCCAGGTTCAAAAAAGTGATTCAACCAATATTTATGGCTGTGTAAAGACAAGCTTTAACTCGTCCCAACCCTGCTCATGTTCACCCCTAATTTTAACATCAATAAAACAAGTTGTTATGAATGAACACCATCTTCAGTACCTTATGTAGATAAGCTCAAATCTTTCTCCATAAATGTTTGGTGTGATAATTCAACAGTCATCATTGTTGAATTATAATAAAATGTAAAGGCATCAATTTATATACGGCTAAATTTTATAATCGATTTTAATTACACAAGTGATTCATCTACATAACACGACAAAACCACACAGGCAGCAATAGCTACTTAGCAACAAAGATACACTACCCCCTAGAAAGAAATATAGCTATTAGAAATTTGTTGGTCAATAATTTGACTAAGTGCTAATTAATTTGAAGTTAGAAGCTTTTGTCACTATTTGGCTTGTTCCCATTAATTAATTACATTAAGAAGGATCTCTAGAATAGTAGCTATATTCTTAATTATGTAACACTTAACTAATTAACAACCATCCATAACGGCAAAGATATATGTATACAGAACTTTAAAAAATCATTAATTTATAAACTATTGTTTTAAAACTAAATCAAATCAACTTCTTTGATTGAATTGATTAGACCTTTAGCTAATAATAATTTTATTTCAATATAAATTTTAGTTCAATCATATGGTTCAATCACAAATTTTGCTAGTTGACTTATGATTTCAAAGTCTCTCAAATCATTTTTTTCAAGATTAATCTCAACTAGTTAGGAAAAAGGGAATAGAATAAAGCTAGAACATGACCGGCCGTTTACCAAAATAAAAGAAAGAACATGGCTCAAAGATTAGGTGCTTATGAATCATTATTAAATGTATCATCAAAATCATATAAAACCCATTTGACCTTATTTATACGTATATGAAAAGATATATAATCGAGAGATGTGGACTCTCCTAAGAAACACATGAAACCACATGGAAGGCCTATTCAAATTACAAATTGGATAATGTAGAGCTTGCATGAGAAATGTTATTAGCTGAAAAAATTACATGTGCTGTACATAGTTCTAATTATCATAGATTATCTCCCTTTTGACCAGATTCCATATGATTGTTCAATGTACAAACATGTTTTCTATTCTAAGTCAAATGTATAAAAATAGAGAAAATATTTTGTGGACTGATAGATTAGGGTTTTTACTATGTTAATACTTATTGACTCTTAAATAAAAGTAATACACATGAATGACAATGCTAGATTGATAATATAAAAAAATTAAATTTTTATATATATATTATTAAATTCATACAAATATGGTTAATATATTGGTATAAATCAAATGTACGTTAGTGGGGATATTGGAATATATCAAGATCTTCATAATATTAATGAATGGATTCTTTTTATAGTATATATATAAGTATGTTTTGGTGATAAAATATACTTTATACACATTAATTGTATTGAGCCTTTTTATCAATTCAAAAAAAAAAAAACTTTTTTACCAGTATATCACAAAGTATGATTTTTCAAAATATCCAACGCCCTTTGGATATGACTATTACACATATAAGAATTTATTTTTTCTCCAAGTTTTTTTCATGTTGAATAATTATGTATTTTGTAGATGAAAAAAATTAAGACTTTTATATAACATATTTCATTTTTGCACTTTTGCTTGCTACATAACCAACAGATTGGTACCTATAGCTATATCTTAAGAGATCTTTGAGAACAAACACAAACCAAACACAATCATAACACTTTCTTTATTACCTTCTATTGCCTAAAATTGTCAAAATAAATTCAGAAGTAATGTCTTGTTTCATATTCACCTCTAGTGTTTACTGGAAAGAAATATAATGTATGAGTTGTTAGAATAAAAGCTTTCTTGGACGCTAATGATATACGAGAAGTCATTGGAAAAGATTATGTTATTCCAACTCTCCCAGACAATCCAACTATTTCACAAATTAAAAACGAGAAGGAGATAAAGCAAAAAAAGTCCAAAGCAAGAGCATGTCTATATGCAGTTATTTCACCCACCATTTTTAATAGGATAATGACACTAGAAACAACCTATGAAATCTGAAACTTTTTGAAACAAGAATATGAGGAAGATGAAAGCGTAAAAAGGATGCAAGTGATGAATTTGATCAGATAATTCGGAATACAAATTAAAGGATGAGATTCAGAAACGACCAATGAGTACTCTGATAAATTTTTAGTCATTGTCAACAATGTAAGACTCCTTGATACTGAATTTCTGATTCTAGAATAGTTCAAAAGATTTTAGTTACACTTCTTGAAAAATATGAAACTACAATTTTGCAACATCCCAAAAATTACTATATTTTATAAATAAATTTTTGAACCTCATATTATAGTTTTATTCTATGATAAAATATGTACAATGATATAATCAATTTACTTTAAGAATATATCTCAATGTTAATATAAAAAATATAATAGAATTGTATTGTTATTATGTTCTTATTGTTATAATTATCGTTATTATTATCATACAATTATGTTTGTTAAAATATTGTTTGATCTTACACGATACTATTTATGTATAGACTATTTTATTTTATTATTATGATTATATGTTTTCTTTATATACTTTGTATTATTCACTTAAGCCTACAAAATAGTAAGAATCGATAATTATCATTAAATGATTGATTAATTATTTAATTTGTGATAATGTTTAAAATTTTACAATTTGCTATCAAAATTTAGATTAATTAGAATAGAAGATCTCATCCTTAATAAAAATAAGACATTAGTGGGTTAATGAGAATTATATTAGTTAACAACAAAAGAATCTCACACTTAGCTTTTAGTCTTCAACCACAAAACTAAAACCTAGACCTAGCGGCCACTAGCAACCAGCAATGGAGGAAAAGAGAGAAATGAGGAGATGAGAAGAAACCAAGGAAGGAGATAAAGATTTATGCATCAATCATAGGTAATACTAAAACTCAATCATACTCCATGAAAAAATTATGAGAGAATATATAGATTGATATTATTTTCATTGTTCAATTACTTTCTTATCATCTTCATGCTTGAAATTCATTCTTACTGAATCATGGATTGATCCAAGGAAAAGTGTTTTCCTTTTTGTGTTTGTTGAATAAGGGTTAGGAATAAAAGATTCATAGTAACATAAGGCAAACAACAACTCTATAAAAATTGTCATATGCTAAATATACATCATTGAAAGATGAAACAATATTGGTGATGGTTACCTTCAGGTTCAATATTATTAATTAATTAATTATATATATATATATATATGTATAGTTAAATTATTATATATAAATATATATGTAGGTTTGTTCGCTGTATGGTGTAATCCTAACTACAATATATTTATAATATGTCTTCTTCAATTCTATATGTAAGTGCCAAATGCATAATGACACTTTATACGTTTTCCCAATTTTATTTTGTTGTGAGACGCATGTGTTATTCGTAATCTATAAATATGTGTGTGATGATGAATGCACACTTATATTCATAATGTATTCGAGTGTAGTGTTTGAATGTGTGTGTATATATAAATTATTAATTGTATATGTAAATGTAAAGATTAATTATGTGTAATTTATATGATATAATGAGTGTAGTTAGTTGTTATATAATATTTAGTTGTGTGTCTTGTTTATATTGATGAAATTCTAAGGTTTTTAAGAAGCTTTGGGGTTCATTACCCAATTATATTGATTGTTGAAGGGGTTCATTGTCCAATTATCTTGATTGATGAAGGGATTCATTACCCGATTATGTTGAATGTTGAGAGGATTTTATGATCCGTTGATTGGCCTGGGCACAAGCAAACAAATTCATAGTCGCATGAAGATGGGCTTATTCCTGGAAACGGGGTAAGACATTTCTACGAACTCAGGGCACCGGGTGAGGGGCAGACACCTCCAACAGGCATGTTGTGTGCAAACTTTTAATCATGGACTATGAGTTCGAGGCAATTAGTGCTACATATGCAAATTTAATGTGTTATTGCTTGTGCGTGACTTGTTTTTTAATTGATCGTGTATAAGTTGTAAGTTATTAATGATATTATAATATAATGTAATGTGAATATTAATCTCTATTACTATTCTTTATGGAGATTTTCTGTACTCATTACGGCTAGGAATGTCATTGTTTGAAGGTTTCTGAAATAGTGATAGTGAGATTTTTATATCACTATACTTGGGTTCTCTGACATTTATAGGTGAGACGCCTAAGGAGTTTGAGTTTAAACCATGTTGAAGAACATGATCATGCACTTGAATTTCCTATAAATTAGTTTTAACTGTATAAATTATCTTATAGGATTGATGTTAAGTTGAAAGTATCTTGTGGACTATGTTATACCCTTTTTAGTTTAGTGTTCATTGTTATTATGAAAATTACATGCATTTTTATAATGTATTTTATTTAGTATTTAATGAGATTTCAAGAGATGTTTTCATTATAATTTGGTACCTTTTAAGTTTCTACATATGGTATTATTATTATTTTCATCATGAAAATTAGGGTGTTACAAATTTCATCTCTAGAAATGTATAAGGATATGTCAAGCATCACCTTGACAGAAGTGTTGAATGCATTACAGCCACAAGAACCAAGGAGGCTTAGGAGGCAAGAAGGATTGGTAGAAAGTGTTTTTGAAACCAAATTACAAAACAACAATGGTTGGAATGACAAATAAATGAGGCAAAATAACAACTAAAAAACTGTAGGTTCCGCAAACAACAAATAGAATAATCAAAGTAGAAACAATGAAGTCTTTTCACCTTGTTCCTACTGCAAAAAAACTAATCATCCACAAAACAGATGTTGGTGGAGGTCTGATGCAAGAAGTTATAAGTGTGGTCAGTTAGGACACATGGAAAAGATATGCAAGTTTCAACAACAACAAGGAGAAGCTAAGGCTGTTGATAATCAACTACAAGAAGAGCAACCATTGGCAATATTATGCTTTGACGCCAATAGTTCCACAGAAAGTTGGCTCATTGATAGTTGTTATATAAACCACATGACTTATGATTGAGAGCTCTTCAGAGAGCTTGACAAAACTGCTATTTCCAAAATCAGAATTGGAAATAGAGCATACATTGTAGCAAAAGGCAAAGGAATGGTGACAATTGAAAGTTATATAGGTTTGAAATTAATTCACGATGTCTTATATATTTGTGAAATAAAACAAAATTTGTTAAGTGTTCCTCAGATGATGGAAAAAGACTAAAAGGTTTTTTTGAAAACAAAAACTTTATGATCAAAGATTCGAAAGGAAGTTCAAAGTTCAAATGAAAGGCCAAAACTTTGTCTTGGATTTGTTAAAAAAAAAATGAGCAAACTGTAGTACACAAAGAACACAGATGTACTATGCTTTGGCATAGAAGATTATGCGACTTTCAACATGATGATCTAATCATCAGGAACAAATACAATCTTGTTAACAGTTTGCCTCACTTAGAAAAAAAGTCTCCTACACATTTGTTTGCCGATATGGGAAGCAAACAAGGCTTCTTTTTCCGCAAAAAAAAAAGACATGAAAGGCTACACATATTGTCTGCCGGTATGGGAAGCAAACAAGGCTTCTTTTTCCGCAAAAAAATAATATGAAAGGCTACACAAAAGTTGCAACTAATACACGCAAATGTTGGAGGACCTATGAGTACATCATCAGATGTTGCAGGATATGAAGAAACTGCAACTGGCCAAAAATTGATAGATGCAATGAAGGAGGGACTCATAGTGATTGAAAAAACGAGACATGTGAGTTGGTAGAGATGCCTAAGCACAAAAAAGGTATATGAGTCAAATGGACTTACATAACCAAGTTCAATCTTGATGGTTATGAGAATAAGTATATGACAAAAGCTTGAAGTTTGTAGCTCCAGAGTCAGGGAAGAGTGTTGATTAGTGTGACTCGGAAGTTGTTATGTTTCTATTCATGGGATAATAAAGAGTCAATATGATTGTTAGGAATATTTCACCTACTATGTTGCAGCACTTATGTAACTCCTTATACTATTCAAGTAAGAATTTATTTTTCCTGCATTAGTATTTTTCATGTTTATAAATTATGTATCTTATTCATTAATAAAATCAAACATTTTACATAACATATTTCCTTTCTCCACTTTTGTTTACTACATAACCAACAAATTTATTCCTTCCATGAATAATATAGTTAGGCTCCCCTGGTTGTTCTAAATTAATCAGAATAATTGATTGTTAAAGAAAATAAAACTATTAAGCCCTTTATATAAAAATATATTTGATAAAAATGTTTTTCAACTCTTCAAACCTAATAAAAGCCAGCTGGTGTTATTATTTCTTTCATTTTCAATCAAACTGTCAAACTAAAAAATGGAATATGCTAATTTTGTTCAATAGTTTCCTCAACCTAAACCACAAAATTTATGCTACTACACGATAAAATGTGTCAATTATATAGATAGGAATACATCTTTTACATCAATTTTAGAAAGTCTTTGGGGGGGGGGGACGCATTTTTGGAGCCATGTGCAATTTCTAAATGACCAAGTTGGACTTTCCCATCTTGTTAATTAATGTCACTAGTAAGACAAAACTAAGCTTGCATAACTCCTATAATTGTGACAAGGAATTTCATGGTAGCGATTGCTTTGGCTATAGCTATGTTATGGTTGGCATTTTACTTTGACAAATCACCAAACATTGATTATTTTTTTTGTACTACTATGGATATTCCTTCATTCTATGGGTAAGGAATTAATCTCTTTCAAGGTATATGGTTGTCCCTCTCAATAAGTGTCGCTATTAAGAATCGAGCACTTAAATTTTAATCTTTCTAGGAATCTAGTGTGGTCTTATACTATTAGGTCAATATCTTGTTGTTAAACAATGATCATTAAAAGGTCTTAAAAACAGGCTTTTTACCAAGCTTAATCATTTTTAGACTTACCATATTCCTGAGTGACAACTAGTTGAGGACTAATAAGTTAATCGAAAGTTTATAAGTTAACTAAAAAACAAAACTTGTAAGTTAGAAGCAGAAAATTAATAAAGTTAAGATCTTGTAAGCCCACAAAATAAAATTATTCCCTAAGTTGTAAGTCCTTAAGCTACCTAAAGTAGTTTATCTAATAAACATTTATAGATTTAAAGCATAATGAAATCAGCTCATTTACCAAATAACAATTGATAGCTTATTTTTTGGTTAAATAAGTCTCATCCTCGATTTCTATATAGGTTTCTTTTAAGGATAAATTTTGTACGTATAATTAAGGGAAAATCTACAGAAAACTTAAATTTTATTTCTTTTGCAAGTAGTTATATAAACTATTTTTTCTTCTTAATTATTTTTTAAACTTTAACCAAAATTTGTAGATGCATAAAGATAATGCTTAATTATTAATGGTAAAAAATTATCACCATGAATTTTTGTTTAAATATTGACTATCAGATCATTATTATCTAGTTTTAATATTTTTATATATCAATATTATTGTATTGCCCCATTTCAACTTTGAAATTTAATTATCATCCTCTTCTCAATTTGTATTTTTTATTATGGTTTCCTCTAACCATCAACAAAAACATGCATTGTTGCAATGATATGCTTAATGCTACTGTTATAAGTCTGATGTCAAAGTTTCATTATTGATCTACTAATAATTTAATATGTGAGAATCAATTTCATCAACTTATAAAGTTTAAGGAGTAATTGAAAAGAAAAATATTTCATAATAGCTCCTTTTTGAGTTCTTTATACAGTTTTATTTTATGAATTTGTCATTTGTAATAATTATAATAATTGAGATTCAAATCTTGGCTCTCTTATTAACTAAGTAAATATCAACAATGTTGTCATTCTAGTGATGTAAGACATTATTAAATTTTAGGATAACTAAAAGATTAAGAGTTCGATTCATGTGAACGATATTTATTGAGAGACAATCACACATTCTGAAATGGATTATAGGGTTCAGGGTTTAGGGTTTAGGGTTTAGGGTGAAAAATACACTTTGTAGTACTAAAAATAAACTAAGTAAACATATAATTATAAAAATACTCATTGATGCTCACTTAATTTTGTAAATAGAACATATTGATATTTGATAAGAACTAATTTTCTGAATACTCGATTTCTATGTGTATGAAAAAAGATTGATAAGGATAAATCATGTATATGATCTCTCCTTCTCGAACTGAATTATTTTTCGACGATTGAGTAAAATACAACTTTAATTTTAAACCTATTTTTTAAATGACTTCTCAATCGTAAAGAACTTTAACTTTACAAAAGGAACTACCATGCCAACTCAAAACCTAAATGCAAAAAAAAAAAAAGAATTTCAAGTTAAATGTAACAAAAAAAATATAGCTAAATACGCAAAGCTAAAAAGCTGTTTGTTCAAACAGTAAACAATAGTAAGAAAGAAAAAGAACATTGCTCAAAATGTATGAATGTATAGCTTTTAAAAGATAAACCCATAAATCACAGAAATGTTATTATCATTTATAGAAAATAAAAGGGGTCCAATTGTGCCAGATTTGCATATACTACAGTGAATCCAAATTGACCAAAATATGAATGCTTAGGGCCATTTCCTCAACTAGGTATGGTACATAGGATAATGAGAGATATTGTTTTCATAGCTAGCTAGGTTGAGGACCTTTACATCACTTGGAATAGACCAACAATTGATGAGCATTTCAGATGAACATTGTAGATTATTACTCCACCAAGCATGGACCAAAATGTTAGATAACTTATAGTAATAGTAACACACATTTATATGAGAGAAAAAAATATTATATATCAATAATGTAAGAATTTTTTATATTATCACTGCATCATCTACACTTCATTTATAATCATCATTGACTCTTAAATAAAAGTAATATAAATGAGGTAGATGATGTATAACTGTGTATAAATTTTTATACTGGCAGTGTATTAATATTACAATTTTTATCTGTTTTCATGTGACCAAAGCTTATCCAAAGGGAAAACCAAATGTACAATCGTGTCTTGATTTCAATCTTGTGCCAATAATTCTGGATCATGAGATTATGTATCTGATTACAATTAGTGATGAATGCCCAGAAATTTAACTATAGGGTGGTCCAATACAAGCATGGTCCCAAACACTTTACCTATGGTATAGCTACTTGGGTCACAACCCTTGTGTCTGTGCTCTATATGGAAACTATTAGGGCCAGGGCCATGTGAATATCCAATGGGTTGGCCTAACAAAGTTTCAATCTTATGACTATTTCCATGACCAATTCAAAAAACACAATTCTAAAGTGCCTATCAGAGACAGATTATTATTGTAGTAAATAAGTTCAAAATATCAATAAGATGTTGATCTAGTGATATAAAGTTTTATTACATTCTCAGAAAGACAAAAAAAGTAATAGTTCAATTCGTAAAAATAATATTTGTTGATGAGAGACAGTCACACGTCCCTTGGTAGTATAAAAAAAATTCATCTTGCTTTCATTTGTTTTAAGTCGATTGCCCATTATCTTTTGTACTATGTTTGCATTTTCCTTTCCATGTGCTAAGAATAACTAGTAAATAAGATGCCCAATGATTGTTTTTTAATAATGCAATTCAATTTTTTGTACCACAATTTGATTGGAAAAATCAAAAATAATTTTGTTTGTTCTGTTGGTAAGTTGTCATACTTAGCTATAATTATCTTTACAATATTTTTTTAAAATTTATAACACTGATCTTTTAAATTAATAAAGACCAGTTCTAAAAAAGAATAACTCACTTTTTCCTTTTTTTTCTCTGTTGGTATAAAAATTTCCCTTCTGTCTCCTAATGAAATTTCACTTCCTCATTCAGAAGTGGGGCGGTTAGGATATAAGTGTTTATGTTTTCTATTAAAATATTGCAAACAGGAGATTAAATCACACATTAGTTGCAGATTATGTTGCCTTTTTTCTCCTTCTATCATGGACAGGTGACAGGAATGTGAATAGAAATGCTATCTTTTTAGGATCTCTATAGAAACTTTAAAATAATCCACCTCAAGATTTTATTGCAGTCGTATTAATAATGTTGTTCAACCAATGATTTACTAATTAAATTGTATATTAGTAAAGTTAGATACATATATATTATACTAATATTAATGTTGAAAAATTAATAAAGAATAAAATGTTTATTTTTATTTATACAATTTATTAAAACAAAATGTGTCACTTGATGGTAGAACACACTTTAGAAGTATAAACAAACTTAGTAGTGTATTTGATCTTCCTACAATATTTTGGTAAAAATTAAAATCATTTTCATTAAAAGAATAACTATAAATGAAAACTGATTGGTATGATTAGTACGGTTCAATTGAAAATCAACTAGTATAATCGATTTTGACTAGTATGATTGCATGAACAATATAAATTATTATATTGTATCGGTATGGGGATTGGTACACCGATTTCCGGGTTGAACCTGTAGTTATAGTCTGGTTTACACAATATTGTTTTATTGTACAAAGTGCTTCTCAGTTCTCACAAGATCAGTTAATGTAATAATAATAAATTAAATTCATGTAAACATGTTTGTTTAGGTTGATTAGGTTGTTATTATCCTAAAATCAAATCTGAAGGTGATATGTAAATAGATTTATTTAGATTTTAGGAATATTTTTGTGTGTATATAAACACTGCAGTATTGAGGAATAAAACATTTGAATTTATTTCTTTACATGGTATAGAGTCAACCAAAAAAAACTTTTGCAAATGTGTATGTTACACATGATGACTGAAGGTGAAGGTTATGTGATATATTCAAGAACCGAATATGTTCAGAAGAAAAAACCTTCACCTTGGATACTTGAAAGTGGGGCATTGAATCAAATAACATGGATTTGCAACACATGTGCAACATGATGGACATGTGTAGATGTCATGTTGGGTTTCCAAATGGACACACTATCATCTCTACTAAGGAAGGAATAGTAAAACTTTCTGATAATTTAAATATTGAGCATGTACCTTATGTACATCGGTTCAAATACAACTTGATTTCTATATCATAATTGTCAGATAATCAAACTGTAATGTTCATTTTGTTGGTAATCTGTGTGCTATAGTGGATCGAACCTTGAAGATGTTGATTGGTTCGGATGAATGAAGGAACGGGCTCTATCTTGTTTGAGAAGCCCCAACAAAGAAGATATGCAAAGTTGAATGAATGAATGAATGAGCTACAAGTATGACACAACAAGTTAGGATATTCGTCTTGGAAAACTAAACAACTAATTTCCATTGATAGTAGAAGTAGAATTAGTAATTTCAAGAATAAAGTATGTGACATATGCTAAAGAGTAAAGCAAACTAGAGAAACATTTCCTTTGAGTAATAATAAAACTTCTCATATATTTGACTTGATAAATTATGATTTATGGGATCTATATAGAACTCGTTTATCTTGTGGGGCTTCATATTTTCTTACTATTGTTGATGATTGCTCATGTGTAGTGTAGATCTATTTGTTAATTGATAAGAAATAAGTCACTAAAGTGTTGACAAATTTCTTTTCTATGGTAGAAAATCAATATAACAAACGAGATAAAACTGTGAGAATGGATAATGGAAAAAAATTCATTTGCATGAGAAATTATTTTATAGATCATAGAATAGTGTTTCAAACTTCATGTATAGAGACACCTCAGCAAAATGGGAGGGTCGAACACAAACATCGCCATATTCTCAATGTTGCACCAGCTTTATGGTTCCAAGATAATTTGCCTATTGGTTTTTGGGGAGAATGTGTGTTGACAGCAGGTTATTTGATCAATCGTACACCAAACACAATTATAAAAGGTAAAACACCATATGAAGTGTTATTTAGACAAGAACCATCCTATAATCACTTACGTGTGTTTGGTTCTCTATGTTTCGCTTGCAACAAACATAGCAATGGCGACAAATTTGCAAGTCGAAGTCATAGATGTGCCTTTGTGGGATACCCCTATGGGCAATGGTGTTGGAGATTTATGGTCTAAAGACTCATGAATTCTTTGTTTCACAAGATGTGCAGTTCTTTGAAAACCAATTTCCATATCAGTTTTCTGAAAATGAGAAAGAAACCTCTCATTCCTTGCCTATTGATGATATGATGGACACTGACCTTAATGACATGCAAACACTAACTAACCTTGCTCTCGACAAGGGGGTATAAGTACTGCAACAACCATAAGTGAAGCTTCTGAAAATCAAGACTTTAAACATTTACCTGCGAACTGTCTCATGGCTGACATCTCGGATGTTAGTTTTGTGATTCAACACACCACAATACCTAGTAATCCTGATGAAAATCCATTACTTGGACGCGAACATCATAAAAACAGCCATCAAAGAGACTTCAAGGGTATGTAACAAATACAGTGCAAAAGTTGAGTCATTTTCCTAGTTCATCATCTCCATCACATCCTTCAAGTACTCCTATACTATTACTCACTATGTAAACTGTGACAAATTTTCTTTGCCTTACAAACACTTTCTTGCATCAATCACTGTAGAAAAAGAGTTCTGATACTTTCATGAGGCACTAAAGAATGCACAATGGAGACATGCCATGCAAGTTGAAATTGATGCACTAGAAAGTGATGATACATGGAGCATGCAACCATTGCCTCCAGGGAAGAAAGCTATCGGATGCAAGTGGGTGTATCGCATCAAGTACAATTCTTATGGCATTATCGAGTGATTTAAAGCACATTTAGTTGTGCTCACAAATCATCAAGAGAAAGACATCAACTACATTGAAACATTTGCTCTTGTCGCGAAAATGGTAAAAGTGCAAACTGTTCTTGTAGTGGGAGCAGCAAAATCCAGGGAACTTCACCAAATGGGCGTACACAATGCATTTCTACACGGCGATCTCCATGATGAAGTGTTCATTCGCTTTCCTCCTGGTTTATTTGTTTCCAACAAAAACATGGTGTGTAAACTTCGAAAATCATTATACGACTTAAAGCAAGCTCCATTTTGTTGGTTCACTAAATTGTGTCATGCACTTGTATCTTATGGATTTAAGCAATCATGCCTTGATTATTCTCTGTTCACATTGCATCAAAAAGGGGTTCAACTTGTTGTTCTTGTTTATGTCGACAATCTAATCATTGTCGATAATGATTCCACATCCATCGAACGGTTTAAAACCTACCTCAACGAATGCTTCCACGTGAAAGAACTTAGCACATTGAAGTATTTTCTGGTATTGAGGTTGCTCACAATCCTACAGGTATTTTCTCTGTCAGTGTAAGTACACGCTCGATATTATTTCTAAAGTTGGCCTCCTCAGTGCTAAACATGCAGGCACCACATTAGAGCATCCACAATGGTGCAATACCTTTTTCATTCTTAAATAGGTTCACTGATCATTTTATATTTGTTTACATTTTTCAACAAATTAAATAACTCAAACCAAAATCACCTCCAATAGTGTCACTCTATTTTCGTTCTTAATAGACCTCACAAACCTACTCCTTATTTATATTTCTCTCTTGTAACAATTTTTTTCCATTTTTTAATACTGACTCACAACTTTGAGAATTGTGCTTATTTAGCTTACTGTTGCGAAATAAGAACAAGAACGACACCTCTCAAATGGTGAACTTAGACGAAGAATGTGCTTGTTTCGTTACGAATGGTTTTTTGTTACCATTGTGAGTGATCTTAGAACAAAATCACTGTATATCTCTTGCTACATGAACTCTTCTTGCCAACCCTGAATGTTATCGTTGATTGGTTAAGCGATTGATTTATCTATGTTTCACATGCCTAGAGCTTTCATTTAGTGCTAACATGTTATCTCAATTCATGCAGGAACCACGCATTGAGCATTGGGAAGCTGCCCTCAGAGTGGTTCAATTTTTTAAAGGGCAATCCTAATTAAGACATATTGTTTTTTTGGAAAACAAAGAAACAATACATCATTTCTCAATCGTTAGTTGAAGTTGAGTATCGGTTCATGGCAACTACTACATGCAAGCTCAAATGGTTAAAAGAGATTCTTTTCAATCTTGGCATCGCTCATATCAAATCTATGATTCTTCACTGAGATAGTCAAGTGGGCTTACATATCGCTAAAAATTTGGTATTTCATGAACACACCAAGCATATAGAAGTAGATTGTCATTTTGTTCGTAATGAGGTCATCCACCACAATATTCTTCCAACTATGTCTCTACTATTGCTCAATTCGTAAATATCTTAACCAAAGCTTTGGGAAAACCACAGTTTTAATCCTTTCTGGACATTCTGAATTTCCATGCTCCCACTTGATGGGCTAATGCGGTAATAACAAACCAAATTCATATAAACAAATTTGTTTAGGTTGATTAGGTTGTTATTATCCTAAAATCAAATCTGAAGGTGATATGTAAACATATTTATTTAGATTTTAGGAACAACTTTTGTGTATATAAGCAATGCAATATTGAGGAATAAAATATCTTAATCCATTTCTTTACCGCAGTACATACAAAGTGACACCAAATATGCAAAAGTTTTGCAACATTTTTTATACTTTCAAAGTCAAGTTCTCAAAAATTATGCTTTCATTAGCAGTTACAAAAATTACTGGTATTATATCAAATGATAATACCAGAACTAATGATAGGATAAACAAGCTGGTAGAAAAAAGGATCAGTTGAAATAGAAAATACTATTCATTACTACTATATATTAATGTTCAATCTTGTAACTTTACAGATTGACCAAATGGGATAGGAAAAAAGTAAAAAAGGAATATACAAGCAAGCTCACTACTCCTAAAAAATATTCCCATCCCTATTAACTATATGATGATTTTACAATTAAATGCCAAAAGAATGAACTTTACAGAAATGGCATGATGTAGGGATATGACCAAAATTATGTAGGAATGCAAAGAAAAGAAAGAAAGAAAACAATAAGAAAAGGGAATTTAAAAACCAATTGCATGGACCAAAACGGAATTTGTTTTCTATAAAAGCATATTAAGAGTCTGTTTGTGAGTTGACTTTTAGAGGGAAATGAAAGGTTTAGAAGTTATGAAATATACTTCTGAGATGACTCTGGAGCCTTTTTTTTCCTTCCTTTCCCTCGAAAACTCAACTCGCAAACAGACCCTAAGCTTCATGTGCCTACTCATTTAAAAATTGGAAGGCTGGATTCTCAAGAAGCTCATCTGCTGGTTCCAAGTCTGAGAAATCCTCCACTTGCAATGATTTACAAAGGTCATCCACTGAGAAGGGAATGATGCTGTGAAAAAACAAAAGTCATTTTAATAAACAAATATCTTATTCTGTCCAATTTTCTAACTAATATCTCAATCATAAAGCCAGAAATCAACAGCCATGAATTGCAGTATAAGTCAACCAAAATTAATAGATCACAGGTGTGTTTTGATGAGCTTAGAAAAATAGATTGTTTCAATATGGATTACATGTATAATTAATAATCATTGCAACGATTATAATAGAATTAGTTTCATGTTTGGATGTGTTTGCAGAAAAGTGATTTTCAGATAATCTATTTCATTTGGGTTGTATAAAAAATCACTTTTATACAGGGATTACAAAAGGGGCAAAAATTTATTTGTTTATATTTTTATATTTCTTTGGTAGTTAGTTTTAAGTTGGTGAAATGGAAACACATGATTAGTTTCAAAATGATCAAAAATGTTTTTCAAATAGGCTTCAAACTTCTCCAAAAATCAGATTTGATTCCTATGAAAAACCACTTAATACTTCAAGTTAATTTGCCAAACATGTTAACTCACCCTAAACAACTTTCTCAGAAAAAACTGCCTTATAGGGAAATAATCTTTTCCAAACCACATAAGTTAATCTTCACCCACTTTTTGCATGTGTTGGACAAGTTTTATATATCAACATTCATTAATCCACTATAATGGAAGATAGTTTTCCCCCCTCTATATAGTTCTGATTTCTGAAGTTCAGATTGCATGTTATGTCTATAAAAGTACTCTCAGTTCTCACCTGGAACTGTCATCAATCAAGAAAGAATCGCTCTGAGCGCTATTGGAGTCCACAGCCATAAGCATCTTCATTCTTGAAAGGACCTGAAAGCAAGAATTCAGTGTGTTAAGCATATACCATTTCAGTTATTCCTTTGGCTGTTATTGGAGAAAGCGTCGACAAGAACATACATCTGGAGTTACGCTCAGAGTATTGTAGTTATCATCCCAGTAAAATGAGCATATTCTATACAGCTGCTGGACACTCAGTATCTGTAGTAAAAGAACCGAGGGCGGCGAGAAAATAAAAGCGAAAAGGCATGAGAGAAACATATAGAGTACAGAAGACATTGAGATATAGTGAGAGCAGTAGGCAATGCTTTCATCATAGGAAATCCTATATAGAGTTTGAAATGGATAAAGACTTACAGGGCATAAATCCTTAATGATCTCATCATAGGAAATCCTATATTTCTGATGAATAACCTGTATATAAAAAATGACTACAATTAAAACATAAAAGAATAGATATTGGAGAAGAATTAAACCTAGACATTGGATTTTGATCAATTCATATAAAAGTAATATTTTGATGGGCAATGATAAGGTTGATGCTCAGTAATCAAAAGGCCACAGATTTAAATCCAGAAAATGGTCTCTCCATTTGCGGGGTAAGAGTGCATACATCTACCATCCTCATACCACATTAGGTGGGAGCCTCTTGCACTGGGCCACCCTTTTTCATATAAAAAGTAATATTTTCAACATAGAAAAGAAAAAAATAGAAGGAGACTTCATGTTGTCTTATTCAATTCATTATATTTACTCTAAATCCATCACAACTAGGACAACTTTATATTTCTTTTGAAGTAACATGATGTGCTTGTTTATGAACTAACATGGTTAAAGAATTTCCAAGGTTTTTTAATTTTCCACTAACAACATGGATAAGGTAATAAACAACATGATTAGCTGAGATATTATTAATCAAGATGCACATACCAAGAACCCAACAGCCTGTCTTATGTGCTTCAGTTCATCCCAAGATGACCCTGCATACTGCAAACTAAAGGCAATTAGTCTGGATCTTCAACGAAGATGCGTACACCAGTCCAAAACGTCACAAAGTCGCAGGTTATCGTCACCTTATCTCATTATAACCCAATTAACATATGTACTAACTCAAGATTTAACATATTATAGTAAAAGTAAAAACAAATTACCTCTTCCTTTGCTCGACAGCACCACATCTCCAATTCAGCCAATCCAGCTTTCACATATTCCCCGTTGCTGAATGTGCAACAATCGCGACGCAGAAGAAGACTAGTGATCATATTTTGAAACAGAAGTGTTAGCCTTTCAACATTTTAAGATAAAAAATCAGTGCAAAAATAAATACCTTTAGCTTAAAGGATGTAAAAAAAACTACTTACCTATTGAAGAGTTGCAGATTAATATATGAGAATGTTTGACTGAAGATCTTTTGTATAAGAACTGGAGGCACCTGAAACCCAAACCAATTTTTGCACGTTTCAGAAATTTTCAGAAATCAGATGGACAAGGCTAATGGAAGGTAATTACTTAAATTTAGAAGTTAATAAATTGCAATTTTTCTTACAAAGTTCTCTTTCAGTGTACAGAGGAGAGAATTGAGGGATTCAATAATACTCTGCCAGAGAACAATGGCAGAATCTTTCCCTAAGCTTCGAACAGATCCTGACACTCCCTTTGAAGTTCTTGGTGCCTGTATATCAGCAATAAGATTTGCATAAGGAGATTAAAAAAAACAACTTCACAAGTGTTTGAACTTTCTAGAAAACATCTTCAAAAGGAAGATAGTATACAAGGACAAACAATGAGAACTATATGGGATGCAATATTCTGCCGTACTTTATCCAGCTCATAATGGTTAGTTTCAAACTGACTCGAGTCGGAAAAAAAAGCTAACTAGATTTAAACACACCTGGATACATGATGCAAGTATGGATGTTAACTCCTTTTTCAAGTTGTCTCGAATGATGCCATACATTTTCTCCAAATAGGCTGTGAGCTGCTGCTTGAAAAGCACTGCAGGGTATTTAGCCTCTACCTTTTGCACAACCTCCAATGCATGTGCAGCAATATTAGCAGAAGGGGGTGAAAGAAAACCCTGCAATTTAGTGATTAAATAAATAGGTTGAATTTTTAGAGTGCTAATTCAAAATCAGATTACTCAGGATATAAGGAAGCCTCATTACCGCCATTCTTCCGAAAAGGGATGTAGGACTTGGTGGTTTTCTAGCTGTCGTTGCAGCCGTTGCTCCATCAGATATAAGGCTTTCTTCAAGTAGAAACAATAACGCAGATGTATTTGACAGCCAATAAGCCATAAGATCATTTCCATCTTGATCCTGTAGAGTAAAAAAGAGTGGGGAATAAGAAAGGCAAAAACTTATTTTAGATAAGTACTCAAAAAAAGTTTCTTCACTATAGCAGGCTAGCAAAAATCACAGAATAACATAAAAAGCAAAATAAGATCCATAAACTTTTCAAGTGAAGGGAACTAGAACAATGAACCATGAGACTGAACGGTGAGAATAGCAGCATCCAGGTTTTCATATGTATTACTTGTAAAACTAATAATTTTACCTGGAAAATGTATTCTTGAAACAAGAATTAACCATAATCATTGAAATTATGACATGCAGTGAGAGTCTAAAGATTTTAATCATAATCATGTGATTTCAGTAGCCACTGGACTGCACAATCAATAATAGTTTTCAACAGGAAGAAGGGACAAACAAGAAACAATATATTGGGATCTTCTCACTAATATGCAGTTTCTTTCCATAGCCTCCTGTTTTAATCATCTAGCTAGAGCTTCTTAGTACCCTGAAACTTTATCTCTAGTTATTATTTGGCTTTGTTGACAACATATATTTTAGCATTCAATCTTCTTGTAGTTTAGAATATCTACAGAGGTTTCAAATCTGCAAACATCCACATTTCTAACTGGACCTACTCTAGAAAACAGGCTCTTTAGAGGAACTGGGTGCAGAATGAAATAGAAGTCAGGGAGCTTCCAGTGAACATCACATTTTGAAGTTACCAACTAAACAACACAATTACACACTTTGCAACTATGCTCCTTGATAACACCGGCACAGAATTACAGAAAAGAAGAAGGAAATTTCACAATCGATTCGGAATCAATTCGATTTCGAATACTAATACCTCGTTTATTGCTTGAAGAATGGAGAAGATTACAAGATGAACCCTAATTGATTCCCCAAATCAATTGCACGTTACAAGATTAATTCCCTGAATTAATCCCTCTCCTCTACTCAATTCTCAAAAGCTGATTACAATATCCCCTAACACCTATTTATACATTCTGCTCCCTAAACACCTAACCCCTTCACTGCTTCAGCAGTTACACACTGTTTCAGCAACTAAAATGGCCACGTCACACTGCCACGTGGCCTCTTATGATACACCCTAGTGATGGATGGTCTCCCCCTTATCCTATCAATACCCCCCTCCAAAAGACTCAACTTGTCCTCAAGGGCAAATTGAGGAAAAGCTTCTTGCATTTGAGCGGCTGACTCCCAGGAATTTTCACACTCAGGCAACCCTTTCCACTGCACCAACACCTCAACATCTCCATTCTGACCAACACGGTGTTGTAGAATTGTCGCCGGTTGCACCTTTAATTCCCACTCCTCTGACAACATCGACGGAATAGGTTGGGACTGTTGAGCCGGTTTTAGAGCCTTTTTCAACAAAGAAACATGAAATACGGGGTGGACCCGCGTATGCTCCGGTAAGGCCAATCGGTAAGCTACTGATCCAATGCGCTCTACGATCCGGTAAGGGCCATAGAACTTAGCTGCCAGTTTGGCCGAAGGTCTGGAAGCTAGAGTCCTCATCCTGTAAGGTTGCAGTTTCAGGAATACCCAATCTCCAACCTCAAACTCTACCTCCCGTCGATGTTTATCGGCCTGAGCCTTCATCAGATCTTGGGCACGTAACAGATTCTGCCTCAACTCTTGAATAACCTCATCTTGGGCAATCAAGAGCTAATTAACTTCCTCAACCTTTGACGTAAAAGTACACCCCTTAATCAAGGTTGGAGGATCCCTCCCATACAAGGCCTTGAAAGGAGTCATACCTGCAGAAACGTTATAAGTAGTGTTAAACCAAAATTCTGCCCATGACAGCCATTCAACCCGGCTTAGGCCCTACAAAGCATCGGAGATATGTTTCCAACCCACGATTCACCACCTCGATTTGCCCATCCGTTTGAGGGTGGTAAGTCGTGCTGTACTTCAATCGAGTACCTGCCAATCGGAATAACTCCTACCAGAACTGGCTCAAAAAGACCTGATCCCGGTCGGAAACTATCGACGTCGGGTACCCATGTAACTTCACCACCTCTCTAACAAACAAGGAAGCTACATCCTTGGCCGAATAGGGGTGGCCAAGAGGATAAAAATGGGCGTATTTCGTGAGCCGATCCACCACTACAAAGATGGTATCCTTACCATTAGACCGCGGCAATCCGTATATAAAATCCATCGAGATATCCTGCCATGCCTGAGTAGGGATGGGTAGGGGTTGCAAGACCCCCCAGGAGCTAAAGTAGAATACTTCTGGCGTTGGCAAACATCACACGCCTCGACATACTGCTTTACATAACCACGCATGTCGTCCCAATAGAAAAAACTCGAAACCCGCTTGTAAG
>NC_032027.1:7102982-7105457 GCF_001865875.1 Lupinus angustifolius
GAGTGACCTCCAGATACACTGTCATGACACTCAACTAAGATCAGCGGTAACTTGTCAGATGTCTTGGGCAGAACCAACCTCCCCTTATACAACAATCGCCTTGTCTGAAATTGGAATCCCGGATGAGATTCGGGATTCTCCACTAAATCCTGGATTACCCTCCTCCACTTAGGTTCCTGTTGAACCTCTTGGAACCAACCATCGGCATCTCCAACCTGAATTACTGAGAGTGCCGAATAATAGGCCTTCTGCGATAAGGCATCGACCACTGTATTCTCCCGTCCAGGTTTGAACTGAATCTCAAAATCCAGCCCAATGAGCTTCACCGCCCATTTAAACTGCTCCTCACTGAAAAGTCTCTGCTCTGTAAGGAATTTCAAACTCCGTTGGTCCGTTCTGATAACAAAGTGGCGACCCAACAAGTAGTGTTTCCACTTCTGTACGGCCTGTACCAACGCCATCAACTCTCGTTCATAAACCGATTTCTGTTGGGATCTAGCTGATAACCCCTTACTCCAGAAAGCTAGAGGGCAACCTTCTTGCATCAACAGGGCCCCAATCCCCTTACTAGAAGCATCGGTTTCCAACACAAAGGTCTTCGAGAAGTCGGGCATGGCCAACATAGGTAAACTGACCATGGCCCCCTTGAGGGTCTGAAAGGCTTGAGTGGTTTCTTCGGTCCACACAAAGTTATCTTTCTTCAACAAATCGGTGAGAGGTTTGGCAATTCTCCCATACCCTTGCACAAACCTTCGGTAATAACCGGTGAGGCCCAGAAATACCCTTAAACTCTTAACATCACGGGGTATTAGCCACGAACTCATCGTGGCCACTTTGGACTCATCCGCGGCGACTCCAGAACGAGAGATAATATGACCCAAATATTCCAAACTAGGTTTAGCAAAACTGCATTTCTTCCGGTTGACCTTCAACGCATGGTCCCGTAATGCGGTCAAAACCTCCCTCAACTCCCTTTCGTGAGATTCCTCATCAGGACTGTAAACTAGAATATCGTCGAAGAAAACCAAAGCAAATCTCCGCAAGTAGGGCCGTAATACTTCGTTCATGAGAGCCTGAAAGGTCGAAGGTGCATTCATGAGACCAAAAGGCATCACAACAAACTCATAATGACCTTCATGAGTTCGAAAAGCAGTTTTCTCCACATCCTCACTCCGAATCTGATGATACCCGGATTTTAAATCTAATTTAGTGAAAATTGTGGCTCCTCCAATCTCATCCAATAACTCTTCAATAATCGGGATAGGGAATTTATTCGGAATCGTCACTCTGTTCAGGGCCCGATAATCGACACAGAACCTCCACCCCCGTCCTTCTTTTTCACCAAAATTATCGGACTGGAATAAAGACTGATGCTATGTTAAATCACCCCTGATCCCAACATCTCCCTAACCAATCCTTTAATCTCCGTCTTCTGATAGTGAGGATATTTGTACGGTCTGATATTGGGGATAGCTGCCCCCTCGATCAGATGTATGGCATGATCCTGCCTTCGAACCGATGGTAACCCTGTAGGATCTGTGAATAATTCTTCAAAATCCTCCAGCACTTGCAACATACGGATCGGAATGCTCTCCACCTCTTCCTTTAGTGCTCTCCACATATTCCTTTATCAGCTCTAAGGATTCACAATGCATAATCAACCCCTCTCCCTCTGCTCGAATGACCTGCAACAAAGCGCCATATGAGACCTCAGTTTTGGCCAAGGTTGGGTTTCCTGTAATACGGATCGATTTCTGGCCTTGTTTGATCGTGAGTTCCAATTTACAAAAATCAGCTTGGACCTCTCCCAAACCAGATAACCATTCCAAACCCAACACCAGGTCAACCCCCTTGAGATTGAAGAGGTAAAAGTCTTGGATCACTTCCAGATTCTGTATCTGAAAAGACAATTGCGCGCATTTCCCCCTACATTTCACCTTACGCCCATCTCCTACCTCCACCATATATGAGGGAGTATTCTGAACCAATAGTCTCAACTCCTATACAACCTCATGAGCTATGAAGTTGTGAGAAGCCCCACAGTCAATGAGAACAACCACCTTCCTCCCCTTTAACATTCCTTCTACCTTCCATGAACGGGTCGTAGTGAACCCCGACATAGAGCACAAGGACAACCTCAGATCGTGTACCTCCGCTATATCTATACTGTCTTCCTCCCTACGCTCCTCGTCTTCCTCGTCTTCTTCCAAAATAAGCATTCGAAATTACCTATTTTTACACTGATGGTCTCTAGTAAAAGGCTCATCACAATGAAAACATAGCCCTTTTTCCCGCCTTTCCCTCACCTCAGCGCTGGTCAAATGTTTGAATTCTCCCCCTCTTGGCCGAACCACTTCACTGACAGGTTTCGATACCGACTGCACAATTGGGTTACTCGCCCCGAAACTGTTCTGTCTTCCATCCCCCATCGGCTTTGATTCCACGGTTATCGTTCTGGAGTAGGGGTTTGCCCTC
>NC_032027.1:7105557-7132608 GCF_001865875.1 Lupinus angustifolius
GGATTGTAACTCATACAACTTTACCTCGGCTCGAAGCTCTTCCTTCAATCCATTCAGAAATATCCCCCTGGTGAACTCTGGATCGATGCTTCTCAAAGCCCCAACAAACTTCTCAAAATCCTCAACAAATTCCTCAACGGACCCAGTTTGTTTGAGGACTAATAACTGCTCAAATGGATTCTGGATCATCGACGGTTGAAATCTTCGAACCACTACAATCTTGAATCCTTCCCAATTTGGCCTCGGGTTGCATTTTTCCCACCAATGGTACCAACTCAATGCTTTTCCTTCGAGTGCCATAACTGTGGCCTGCATTTTCTCCCCCTCTGTAAGTTCCTTCAACTGGAAGTACCTTTCTAGTCGGTGAGTCCATCCATACGCGTCTTCACCGGAGAAAATTGGAATTTCCAATTTCCTCCATGTATCCCGCCTAAACTCTCCCCCACCATGTATGTCTTCTCGGAAGTCATTTCTGCCTCGGTTACCTCCTCGGAACTCATTCCCATCCTGAACCTCTGCCCGGAACTCCTCACCACCGCGGAGACCACCACGAAACTTCTTCCCATTCTCCCCCCCTGTATGGAACTCCTCACCGCCACGGTAACCACGACGAAATTCATTACCGTTCTGTCCCCCTGCACGGAACTCCTCACCACCACGGAGACCACCACGAAACTCATCCCCGTTCTGCCCCCCTGCACGGGAACCTTGTCCAGCGTGAACTCCTCCACGGAATTCATTTCCGTTGAAGACTCCCCCATGGAACTCCCCTTCTGTTCGAAGCTCCCCTTCTGTTCGAAGCTCCCTTCTGCGTCGAGCTCCATTGCCATGGGAGCTGTCATTTTCGTCGTGAATGTCTTCACGGAAATCACCTTCCCTGAACTCGTCTTCCCGAGGAACCTCTCTTCTCCGACGAACTCCAACACCACGGGAGTCGTCCCAATCACTGTAAATGTCCCCTCGCGCTTCTGCTCTTCCTCGACGAACTTCATTATCACGCGATTCTCTCGGGGTCGCGCATCTCGCCTTAATCCTTCACGGTTTATCCTCTGGTTGCTATCACGACGGATTTCGCCGTTCACGGAGCTCGCGGCGTCGCCACCGTGTTCTGCTTCGACACTGAAAACATATCGGTCCATTTTCGCGGTCATTTCTGCCATTTGTTCCTCATGCTTCTTCACCAACGATTCTGCCAATTCCAATCTCATTCTCATCTCTTCCTTTTCTTGTTCCCAATTCTCTCCGGAACGTGACATACTTCGAGTTTTCATGAATTTTCGGCAAAACAGCAGCAGTTTTCAGGGCACCGGAATCGGTGCTCTGATACCAGTGATAACACCGGCACAGAATTACAGAAAAGAAGAAAGAAATTTCACAATCAATTCGATTCCGAATACTAATACCTCGTTTATTGCTTGAAGAATGGAGAAGATTACAAGATGAACCCTAATTGATTCCCCGAATCAATTGCACGTCACAAGATTAATTCCCTGAATTAATCCCTCTCCTCTACTCAATTCTCAAAAGTTGATTACGATATCCCCTAACACCTATTTATACATTCTGCTCCCTAAACACCTAACACCTTTACTGCTTCAGCAGTTACACACTGTTTCAGCAACTAAAATGGCCACGTCACACTGCCACATGGCTGTCACGTAGCCTCCTATGATACACCCTAGTGATGGGTGGTCTCCCCCTTATCCTATCACTCCTTCAATCCAATTTTATTTCAAGAATCTCAGGCTCATAATCAATTTAAATTAACAAAAACAGGTAAAAAGTAAATGTTTAGCAAGTGTAATATCCATGTCATATTTACAAGTCACATTCTAAAAGCTTTTTTGGTCCTTTTTATAAGGCACTTTACATTTCTACATAGTATTTATTGTGTTTTTCTCTTATTTGTCCATTGTTCATTAAGGATAAATAATAAATTTGTGATATTTCCAAGAAGAGTTAAGAGAGTAAAACTGTAATGTTATACTGTTATAGTATAAAAGGGAGACCCATTGCACGAGACTCCCACCTTGTAGGGTTTGGGAGAGGGTAGACTATGTAGTCTTACTCACACAAGTGGATAGGTTGTTTCCAGGGTTTAAACCTGTGACTTTTTGGTCACTAAGCAACAACGTTACTATTGCGTCAAGACTCACTCGTGACTACTTAATCACTAAGCAATAATCTATACAGTTGTAATGTTGTTGTATCTATTTAAAAAATAAGAAAAGTAACTATCCTCTTTGGGCTATATAACATAGTTAAAGATGCCTAATAATAAGGACTAGAGGAGTATAGATTTAAATAGTCAAAATTCATCAGAGTAATTATATTAACATTCTCATACTTAAATGCTCTTATCCTATGTCTAAAATGTTCAACTAAGCTTTTTCCATTTTTATCATCTGCTATAAAGCATACTTCAGAATAAAGTAATAAAGTCACCTCAATTTCTGAACCAATCATCTGGATAAGGCGATCGAATACACTAGTTCTTTCAGCTTCAAATGATTTCCAGTGGAGAAGACATTTGTAAATGGTAAATGCAGCAATAGGCTTTCCATGATTGAAGCCAATATTTTTCCTTACACAGTTGATAAGTGAATCAACATTCTCCTACAGCGAAAAAAGAGTTAAAAATCAAGAACAGTAATGTGCATGAAAACTATCAAGAACTGGCAAAATTACACAAATTAAGCGCATACATGTTGTTGTTCAATGATAGATCTCCTCAATTTAGTATCAGATTCTCTACCTAACTGTTCCACAGGTGCAACATGTGTTTCCTGCAAAGATTCGCATTTTAGATTTCATTAAACATTCACTTGTTATAGAATAGCACATATGTAAAGAGTAGCAACAATATACTTACAATAAATTTCTGCTCTTCTTTCACATGGTGACCATTTTCCAACTTCTGCAGATAAAAATGTCAATATTCCAAAAGATGCGCATTTACATACAGAAAATAAGGACCTACATAATATCGCAAGTTTAGATTACCTCGGCTACAGGAGTTGGGAGGTGCTCTGCTATTGTTTTCACAGATGAGTTTAACTGTGATTGTTTCTGAAGGATATGGTATGCAGATTCAGTGTCTGAGAATTTCTCTTCAAGCCTATCAATATCAATAAATGCAGAAGGCAGTCATTGATGCTTACTGTTAAATCACTAGAGGCAAGTAATGGTTCAAATGATGTCAATTAAATATTTATCTGATACCAACAAAGCTTAGTCATGAAAAAAACCTTTGCATAGCAGTTTTCAATTGGATTACTTTCGACTCGGCTTCCAAAGCTTGTTTCAACCTTTCTTCGCCAATTTTGTTTGCCTCTTCATACTTTTTTTCAGTTTCATCAATTTTCTTTTCCATTGAACTCAACATGTTCTGTAACACACTCCAGGAAGGACTATATTAATTATATAAGAAATGACAACCTATCATATGCAAATTGCAATACTTTTCTAAGTGTATCAATATTAAAAAGACATTCTTTCAATACAGTGCAGATATCTATGCCCAAAACCACTTTACCTTGAGTTTTTCATTTTCGCTACTGAGCTTCTCCAACAAAGCATGATCAACAACTGGAATCTCCTGTATGACAGTCACTCTCTCTTCTGCTTTTTTCGTAGCCTCCCGCTCCTTCTCAAGAAGTATCTTAGTTTCTTCCAATGCAGACTGTAATCTTTTGTTTTCTAGTTTTCTTGCTTCTTCCATGTCAACCTATATTTAATTTGAGAGAGAAGATTATTTGAAGGAAAGATAGTAACAATGTGTAAATGCATACAATCACTTTCTTATATGTCAGAAAAAGCACAGACAAAAATCTCTTTTCATCAATTACACAAATCAAGTTTACTCCACTAAGTTGTTTCTAAAACAAGTACCACTAGAGATAATATAGCATATTACAGTATTATTCACGAACTATTTGGTATGCTCAATTCCTATTGCAGGAAATTGATAGTTTGCACAGTAAAATGATTTAGCAGTTAGCAGTAGAACTGGCAAAATCATAGTTATTTACCCTCAAACGTTTTTCTAGCTGCAACCTCAACATAAGGTCTTCAACTTGCTTTTCAAGCTTAGTTTTGGCAGCTTGAAGAACACCTGTCTCTCTTGCAGCCTGCAACAAAATTTAAAAAAAAAATCTCGATTACCAAATAACAAAAGCGAAAAGGTGAATAGATAGCAATCATAAGATATACTTTGAGTATGGTAATTTTGGTTCAGACTCAGAGTGCTACATTTTTTATGGGTGACCTTGGAGATGAACGGAACCTTAACACATTTCTCATGAGGAACTTCTATGTACCCAAAGACAGGATTTCCTTCAGATAATGGCACATAAGTAGTCAGAAGTTTTTTCCTGAATTAATTACTCGCTACTGAAATAACCGTAATCCACGAAGGGCTTTTGCTACTAATGCCAACACACCAAGTGATTTGTTGAATTGTAAATTCACTTTGCATTACTTCTATTGAGTCCTATTGGTAATATGTATAAACTTAACGTTTTACTTTAAACATGTTCCGGTGATGGATTCAAGTATTACCATCTTCAGCTTCCGCAATTCATGTCGTGCAAATTTTCCTCTCCATGCACATTGCATGATAATTGCTGCCTTCCTTAATCTTGTAAAATGAATTTGCGCCAGGTATTTTCGCCAGTGACTCTATGATAACAAAAATCATCAGAGTTGGAAGGAAAAACTATTTGAAAACAAAACAAAATTTAAAGTCAAGATCAGCAGCATTGATTTTTTATAGGATGCATGGACAATAAAGAAAGTAAAAATGTTTAAAATATCTCGTAATGATGGTTTCCGAATATTCTCTACCTGAATGACAATTGCTGCTCTAGTCTGCCTTCTAAAGCGTAGCTCACAGCGAGCAGCCATTCCTCGCATACTAGTCTGAATAGAGGAAGCAGAGGTATACAACTCTTTGTATGCCTTCCTAACAATATGCATGCGAAGATACGCCTGAATCATCAAACTAGAAGTCTCCTTCCGCGTTACCTCATAAACTTGCCGAGCAAGTTGTCCTGCAATCGGTATAATTGGGAACTCATGAGACCTCACAAATTTAAGTTTTCCCCCCAAAATCCAACCTGAGGGGTAATATTTCAAGAAAAAATGAGCAGGGACCTCTGCATGCAGCTTGAATCTGAATAGCGGACAAACGAACTGAGATAAAACTTCGCTGAGCCAAATAGGAACGGACTTTCCTCTGAATAATGCTTGCTGACTTTCCTAAGATCTCACTCCTATGGGTATCTAGTTCTGCCATTTGACCAGCTCGAAGAAAAACCTTTGTTTTACCAATCTGCCACAGTATACAGAACCAGTAAAATTAGTTACAGAACAAAATATAAGCCTTGTATGACCAATCTGCAATCACCTACTGTAACATTAAACATCATAGCAGCAAGTACAAATGGCATAATAATCAATTCATGTTTGTTAAGCACTTTACCGAGACATAAAATAGTGATCATTCCTAATGTAGGTAGTAAAATTATCCACAATCCACAATACAGAATCCATCCAAATCCAAGAAAATTAAATTCATCCAAATCCATTAATGACTTAAATGGATGAAATACAATAGTTATTAGTAATGGATAAATTTGAATCATCCATTATATGCAATAGATATCTGTTTATATATTTATTTGGATGGATATTTAATCCATTCAAACAACAAAAACTCAAAATGACATACTTTCCTTTTCGATTTCATTTAGTATTCAAGAAAATTAAATTCAAACAAATTCATCCATAATTTTCACTCTCACTTTTAATATTTTAGTAAATTGATATCAATTATTGGATATGTGGATGTAGTTAATATTAAAAGTTTAGTTAAGTACATTACATATATAAGTATGAGACAGTAGGTTTTAAATTCATCCATAAGTTTATTTTAAAAGTGTTTTTTTAAAAAGTGATTTTAAAAAACATTTTATTGAGATAGTAGGTTTTAAAATAATGATTTTCTTCAGTAGTATTTTTAGTTCTAATAAAAAAATTAAATGGATTGGATATCCATCCATCCAAAACAATGAAATGTAGTCATGGATGGATTGAAATTCATCCATAGTATGGATATGGATGGATTGGATAACTTAAAATATGGTTTAAATGGATTAATGGATGGTTATCCAATAACCATCCATTAACACCCAAATCCAAATCTGTCCATTTCCCACCCTTAATTCCTAAACCTAAACTATATTTTAAAAATTTGCTGCCACTAAATCACCTAGAAGCAATTACAAATTCCAAAATCATAAATGTCAAATCTCTATGATATGAATCAATGATGTGATAATAGTTATGCTATGTCGAATCCCAGAAGAGCAAGGGCAGCTGCATCACTGCCTGGATGTAGTGAAAAGTAAACAAGGGTTCGCAAATAAATTGGAACATTGAATATAGGCACTCTTACATGTAAACCAATGAAATATAAACACAGTTATCCCAAAGCCCATTGATTAAAATCTATTGCAAGAATAAGACTCCTATAGAATCCAAATTCTGATCACCTAGTAATAGTTACAAGGTGAATTTGGTGCAACAATAAGTTTGTTGCATAGCGATCATGAGGTCACGAGTTCAAATCCTAGAAACAGCCTATCCACTTGTAGGGATAAGGCTGCATACATCTACCCTCCCCATACCTCACTAAGTAGAAGCCTCATATATTGGGCCGCCCTTTTTATCACCTAGTAATAGTTACCTGATAGCCTTCAAGTCCAACATTCTCTAGAATCCTCTTGCAAGCAGCAACCGCATCAATACTAAAGCAATTAAAACATTAAATAAGTCAGCATTTTTAACAACTAGCATGCTTGATGAAAGAAGATGAACAACTTAGTTACCTTCCATTCAACACTTCAGGTGAAAGAAGGCCAAATCGATCCCGAAATTCGTGAAATGTTTTTCTGGTGGGATACCCAGCACAGCTTATCCGTATAGCCTCCATAACTCCCTGCAACCAGACATAAAGTCAGGGCAAATTTCAATTATAGCATGAAAATAAAGACCAAAACAGATAGAAATGTACTTAGCAGTCTTACCCCACAACGCAGTTGCAGTAAAACATTTTTGTTCTCAAAAATAGCTGGCTTAAGAAGGTTATTTGGTTTTACACAACGAATGTAGTGTGGCTCAGTGGCATTGAGAGTTTCAAGTAAAGTTTGCAATTGTTGCTGCAGGACAAATGAAGAAATTTCAAAACTACAAAGATTAAGCAAGAAAGACAAATCAACTGTTTTCCAGAAAACAATAAAAACCGACCTTAAATTGTGAACCTATTGAAGAGAACTTTGACTGTTTGGATGACGCCTTCGGTGAAGGGCGAAACAAACTTGATACAAAGGAGCATTTGGAAGCATAGAGAAGTTCTTGGTGTTCTGCAACAATGTAATCTTTGTTCTTGTCGAGGAATAAATCAGTTTGATAAGTGACCTATAATTGACACAGATTAGGTGACCATGATTTCCAGAGAAGAAATAAATTAGATCTAGCACTCTACAACTATATATGTATCTTATATTTATATCTCTGAACTACAAAAATTCCAACTATCTCAACTTACATCACCAGCATAATGGTCAATTGTGAAGCCACTACGTGAAAATTTTGGCTTGCTGAACCTTTTGTGGTTTTTGAAGGTCTGATACAGATTTTGTGCAAAAGTTTCAGGTGTTGATCTAGGAAACATACTGCATAACACAAACACATAAAGCTACCTGAGCATCGATAAAAATAGTTATATTAGAGCGCCGATCCCACCTAGCGGGATAAATACTTGGTTGTTGTTGTATATGTGTTGGCTGTTAGTATTAAGTATACTTACCAAGCTTCGTCAAGTAGAGCAATAATGCCACCGGGTTTCTGAAAATGGATGCAAGACGATTCATGAGTTAAAAGAAATCCAACGATACATATAATTTTTTCAAGAGGCGAAGCTAATCAAATGAAAGATGATCGTGAGATTAAAAATAAGGACCTTGTCAATGAGATCAAGAACATCTTGATTGTCGACAAACTCAATGTAACTCCAATCAATCTCCTCTTTTTTGTATTCTTCTTGCTCCATTTTGAAAACATGCTGCAGAAGAAGATACTTGAGTATTACAACAGCATATTTGAAATAAATATAAGTCACATTGATGTCTGTGTTCCAAATACACAAGCATGAAATGCCATCAATTGTAAAGAAAATAGTTGTTCCACAAACAAACCTGATTAAAATGTTGCTGAAGCTTTTCATTGGCCAAATTAATACAAAATTGCTCAAAACTGCAAAGTACACATAACAACCAGGTATAATATATGAAATAAACAATGCCACCTTTATAGAAGCTCAAACTACAGCTTATGTCTATTAGAGTAATCCTTACTCAAGTTGCCTGATAGTAATGAGTGATAAAAAATGTATGACATCTTGTCAGAACCTAGTTTATTAGGAAATCAAACTAATAAATGGGTTCGATATTTAAGCATTGTTCATCACAAATGATATCACCAATTCATTCTAGAATCTCAAAATATGATGACTAGTGGCAACACTGGTGCTGACATATTTGAGGCCCTGTGCAGGAAAAAATATGGGCTCTAAATTTATTAAAAACTTATTATAGACAGTTTTTTATGGCGATTGAGGAAATTTTGGCTACGGGTTCTCACACCTGTTAGTCTTGAAACTCTCAAAACCATAAATATCCAGCACTCCAATTAAGGACTTTGACTCAGGATCTTGACCAATGGAATTATTGATGTTATCAACCAACCTACAGAAGCATGACAAAAAATTACAGAAACGTATATTAATACTTAGGAAAACTGGCAAACATGCTAGTAATTCTAAGTTTCTAACAACGGTTGAAAAATCATATCTTCAAGTAATTTGCTCACAGGCTTACCAGTCAAATAACCGTGTGTACACAATCTTAGCCAAAGCATCTCGGCTGAGTGCAGCACTCTCTGGATCCAGCCATTTTGTAATTGCTTCATCGCGTGTAACAATTACACGTTTGCAAAGAGAATCTTCAAGTGCCTTTGCATCACACCTGAATAAAACCTATGAGCCAAGGTGGACAAGATATGAAATGCAAACCTCTAACTGATGCAAGTAGGCAATGCTTACATGAAAAGTTCAGCAGCAGTCTCTAGATGGAACCGAGACTTCTCATCTTTGGGCACAGATGAGTCCGTCTCCTTTCCTTTCGCAAATTCAATGTTGCCAAGATGCAAAATTGCAGCAACAACCCGAAATATTGCATCCTAAAGTGTGATGATAGGAGAAACGGAAAAACAAAGCATTAGAGAACGGATCGTATTTGAAGAAATTGATCATGAACTTAAAGAAAACTCCCTATAAAATACCTGCTCCTCGGAACTTATTCCAACAACATCCATTGCGCTCCTTGTGGCTCTATATTCTTTAGATTCATCAACCCCTTGCAACTCATAGCAATTTGATTGATTCAGATAATGAAATGTTCTTGGGTTTCCTAATTTGTACTTCTTCACTTCCTGTCATAAAATAAGATCCAGATAAATTAAAGTAAATAAAATCGGAAAAAGGGCACAAATTTCCTAACCAACTAGGCCAACTTGTATTGAAGCATGTTGCCTCCTGTAGTCCTGTCACCATTTAAAGTTAAAAGTAGTAAACCGAACATAGTGCAACTTCCAAATGCTACTATTATCGATCATTCTCACCAGATAAATAAATGCTCACAAAACAGGATAGCCATGTTACGACAAAACAAATATAAACCATAAAGATGTTTAATTAGGCAAAATCAAATCCTAACATGCTAAAGTTCCACCAGCCTATCTTCACCTCCACTAAAAGCAAGAACAAATATACATATCTAGAAGCTCTCAGCCTCCAAGCACTTAACAAAGGTCACACTTAAGGACTAACATGAGCATGCATTAGCCTAATTAAGGAAAAAGGAACCTCTTACAACAGAAGATATCTACCCTCCCCAAATATGGGAGCCTAATGTACTGGGCAACCCTTTTTTTCCTCGTGGTAAGTTATTCATATTGATGATTCAATCCAGAAACAAGTTAATGTATTATGTATGTTTGGGAAAGATTATTTCTGGTGAAATGATCACTTATTTTTAAAAGCTCTCTCACAGAACTTTTGATTACAGGCTTGCTTGAATAAAAAATAAGCTGATTCAAACATGATCTTAACATAAGGAAAACAATCACATTACTTCCGGAGGTGCAGCACAGAGCATGTAGAAACAGTGATAATTCCTTTCTGGATCTGACACCTGACAAACACGTGATCTTTCCAGCAGATAAGTTCTGATAGCAGCTCCAGAAATTCTTCCCCTCTCATCAAACTGAATCTCCACAAACTTACCAAAACGACTGCAGAAGTCATAGGTGAAAAAATATAACGAATAAGACAGTATGGCCAAATAATTTGTAGTCTAACTACTTAAGCAGAAAACCTACTACTATTTCCCACCTTGAATTATTGTTCCTAAGAGTCTTTGCATTTCCAAAGGCTTCGAGAACAGGGTTAGACTGCAAATCAAGGAATAAAGGACGAAAAAAGGTTAAGTGGATGTTATGGAAGACAAACAATCTTGCCAAACTAAATTTGTAAAGGACTTAGGCTCTTACCTCCAGAACTTTTTGCTCAACAGTTCTACCTTCATCCGCAGTAGCAGCTCTCCCTCCCATGTAAGCAAGATACCGCATAAGTAACTTAGTACATTCTGTTTTACCAGCCCCGCTTTCACCACTAACCAATACTGACTGGCTGATACCGTCATTTATCATAAGCCTGACTCCACAACAATTTTTATTTGTCAAAATCTTATAAACTAATAGCATGCTAGATTCACTGAATAGATATGTAAAGTACCTATATGCTGCATCTGCAACAGCAAATGGATGTGGACTTAACTCACCAAAAGTTGATCCTTTATATTGTGCCATCATATGGCTATCATATAAATGAGGAAGATTCATAAAAGGGTTGACAGCGATTAATATATTCCCAGTATAAGTCTGGAAGCGAAAAACTGGTATTAGCACATGTCAAGAAAGTATGAAACCGTGAAGATATTAACAAACACAGAATTAAATATGTCAAGGGTAACATTCTACCCATACAACAGAGAGAATATTTTTTAGCGTCTGCGATACGTACATAAATTTCATTGATATCATATCTTGATCTCAGATTATCTAGGACTCCGGGTTCGTGCAGGTATGCAAGCCTTGTCATATCATCCACTCCACTTGGTGGGAGTTCAGTATCTTTATGATAAACATTGGAAGCTTTAAAAACAACCTGAAAATTTGAAGATAAAAGAAGAGGAGCCAAAATTCTCAAATTATAAAACATCAGAAAGTTCCAAATTTTTAGATAACTTAAAATCCACATTATGCTATCCTTCAAGCATTCCCCGTAGTCAATCATGTTTATTTAAATCAATCAGATTAGAGCTGGTAAAATCAAAAACAATAAAATGACATAAGACTTTCATTGAATACAGTTTTCCACAGAACTCTATATGTATCTATGTATCCATGAGATCGAATATATAACTTGGGATTAAATTTTAGCAGATATTAAAAAGCATACTCACCGTCTTCCCGGAAGTACAAAGGACTTTGATTTCGTCATTATTAACCTCCAAGACCTTACCATCTATCCAAGCTACATCAGAGTCCTCCACCCAAATATGGGACCCAACTATAAGATTAGGAGCAGCAGCCTACAATGCAGAGAGGATCACAACTTAACTATACTGTTTACTAACAAAATCATTGCTCTCTAATGAAATTTATGTACAATCAAGCACCTAGAGTGAAACTAATAAACAGTGGGAAATTTAAATCCCACACAATCAATGAAAATATAACTCTAGAAATGCACACTAGAAAAAACAATAAAACATAGACAGTGATAACTTATAAGCATGGGAAAGGACATAAATTTGTCCTCCTTACCTACACCAGCATGCAATTTTACCATTTAAATATGTTACTTTGAAATTAAGCACCAACATTGTCAAATAGTAAGGTTTGGCCTCTTTGATTAACTTTATCAGAGAAAAAATGCAATGCTCAATTATAATTTGTAACCAAATCCCAATGAGAAAGGGTTTTTATAGATAAAAAAAGGTTACCTAGTGCATAATACTCTCACTTAGTGAAGTCTGGAAGGTTAGATTACACAACCTTACTTTTAAAAACTGAGAATCTATTTCCAGAATCTGAACTTTAGACCACATGATTATTTAAATCAATCAGTGATGCATTTGCAATGGGAGTCATAAGTTGGTCTGTTGGTGAAGAGGGTGGTCGTAAGGAATTGAGTGCAGGAGGTTGAGGGTGGAGTCTCACTCACAACAAAATACTAACATACACTAACAACTAACATATTAACAGACTCCGACCCAGGTGATTCCTGTTTCTCCAAAGAATATGTTTAAGCTGAAAAACACTATTCACTATAGAATTGGAAGAAACCAATCAAATACCCATTAATCATTATTAGATTAACATTTTGAAAAGACAACAAAAACCTTAACACAATTATTTTGAAGCTATCTTAAAATTTTATTTGGTTGTGTCCAATATGCACGTGCCAGTGTAAATTTTATTGAGCAATTGAACTCTTACACTGTCTCTTGGCAACAAGAAAAGGGTACATCCATAAAATGTATAATAAACACTTCAATCTGAAGTAGATAAGAAAATTCATAGCAATCACTTTTGACATAAAAGAAAGATATATTTCTTCTCTGTATCCAATAATAACATATCAGTTCAGTAACAATGGAAAACAACAACCTCATTTTTATCAAAAACACAACAAACAACAACCTCATACAAATTCAATACAATGGAAATTAATTTCAATCAAAAGTGAATAATGGAAGACTTTGAATTCACTCAACCAAGACCAAAAAGCAAAAACAAAGATGAATGAGGAATGAATACCATTTTCTGAGAGATATCAGATCAAAAACTCAGCTTTCTCCAATGGCTACTCCAAGACTCAAAAATGAGAGATTTTGACACTTACCCTCCACACTTTGTGAGAACTCAAAATGATGAAAAACTAAAAGGGTTATACCATATATGTGAGAAATGAAAAATATGGTGAATGAAAGAATGAGAGCTCCAAAAGCGTTCAACAATAAGTTTAGAGTGTTGTCTTCTTTATGCTTTCTCGTTGTTTTGTTTCTATGCTAACTTCATTCATAGAAGACATGTATAAGAACGTAACATCCATATAATAATGATTTATATATATTCAGTAAAACAAAGAAATAAGAGTGTAAGGTTATTAATATATTTAGTACGTATATACTGAAATTGTGTACCTTATTATCAAATTATTTATTATTAATTTATTATTTATTATTGACTTTCAAATAAAATTAATATAAATTAATAGTTGATGATATGATGACAAGGTAAAAAATTTATACAATAAATATATAGATTTTAAATATCATTATTAATACATACATTTTTTTTTTATGGGCGTTACTATACTCTATTTTTTGTTCTCTTAACATAACAGGTGAGATTTTTGTATTCTTACACTTAAATTTATATATATTTAGTACATTTTCTCTTACTTAATAAGTGATACTTGATTAAAGTGAAAAAAGAATCTTCTACTATTCTGTGAATAGATAATTATCTGTGAAAAATGGTAAGAAGTAAGAACAGATAGAATGGTAATTATTTAATATTTGAGGTACCTTTGTTTTGCCAAGGTAATAAAAAATAATGCATTTCCTTTTCCTGAAAAACCATTACAATTCAGAAAACAAAAAGAATATACTTTTTATAAATAAAATCTTACTATTAATTTAATCTTAATATGAATAAATTTAATATTAATATTTTATATTATTAAATATATTATTAAGCTTTTTTATTATAAAATAAAAATAGAAGTTCCAGTCTATGTGGGCTTAATTACAAAGTTGTCTTCTAGTATAAACTTCAGTTTAATTTTAAGATGCTTTTTATATTCGTCATACGTTTTTACCTTAGAACTCATATTATTTGTGACATTAAGCTTATTAGCCTATATCATGATGTAGAGAAAAACTTGGATGAAGACACTATAACAAGTCATATTTACACTCTGTTTGGTTCAGAAAAGAAAAAGAAAGGAAAGAAGGAAAGAAAGTTTAAGGAAGGAAAAAAAGTAAAAATTGGTGTGAAAATTAGTTGTTTGGTTTAAAAGAAAAAAGGAAGGAAAGAAAGTGATAATCTTATTTGGTTGTCCAAAAGGTGAAAGGAAAAGAAAATGTATATTTGTGAAATTACATAAATACCCCATATAAAAAATGTCACATTTAAAATGTTATTATTGTTACTACTTTGTTTTTAACATGTACAAAAACGTATGAGGTGTATACATTATTTGACCAAACTAACTCCAAGAAATATAAATATCAAACAAACATTTTTATAAACAAATCATTATGTAGAAAAAGATCTAAATGTACTGATTTGTGTATGACGTGGGTAATAAAAATATGATTAAAGAAAAAACATTTCAAATAATTAGAGGTTGCATGAATTAGAACAATTAATAAATGAAATATTTGTTTGGTTTAGAATTAGAAAAGTAAAAGAGTGAATTAGATTATGAAAATTATATTTGTCTTTGTTGTTATACTAATAAACTTGTTTGACTAGAAAGTGAATTTGATGAGAGAAAAAATAAATAAATAAAAATGAGTTTAAGGAGAGAATAAGAGAAAAGTGATAGTTTAGAGATAAAATAAGGGTATTGTGGTCATTTCAACAAAAATCTTCTTTTCCATGAGTTTTCCTCTCTCATTTGGGAAGAAAATATTTTAGCATGGACCCACATATTTTTCTTTCTCTCCTCTTTTCCCTTGTCAACCCAACAAGAGAAATGTCATTTATTCCTCCCTTTTTTCTTCTATCCCTTTTCATTACTCCTATTTTCTCTAGAACCAAACATAACCTTAGAAACAAATGTATTTATGTTTATCGGTGCTATTATTTATGATTAAATTTTAATGTGTGTCTCCACATACATACATCTTCATGCAAATCTTTCTTCATAATCTATCACATTCAAATGCTGATTATTGGTCCCAATTTTCTCCCTCGTCCATCGGGAAAGAAACTACAAAAATAATTAGGGTTGTAAGTTGAATTAGAATTCAATTTGAAAAGAATTTATTCAGCTTGAAACTCAACTCGAGTTTGATATGAGTTATTTTTTAGCTCAAATTTATATTGGTTAAAGTTTACGAACTGTCTAGCTCAGCTCGAATTGGTTCATTTGAACAACTCAAATAATTAATTCATTTTAAAAAATATCGCACAAAATGATATATAAATATAACTTTATTTATATATATAATAACAATAAATTTAAAAATAATGAGTGGGTCATCGTATAATAACAATAAACATAAAAAAGTTAATTTTTTTAATATAATATATATATATATATATATTGAGTCAACTTACGAACTTAATGAGTTGAACTTTATACAACTCAAGTTCAATTCATTTAGTTTATAAACAAAGTTTGTCGAGATAAATAATGAGTTGAGTTTGAAAAAAAATATATAACCTTATGAGTCATGAATTTGTATAGTGGGGTAAAATTTAGGAAATGTCTACAAATATACCCTTGAGTTTTAATTAGTGTAAAATTTACTCCTTGAACTTTAAAAATGTGCAAAATCGTACCAAATTTGTTTCAATGCAAATTGATCCAGATGTTAAAAAAAAATTGATCTAAAGGATTTGGGTTTTTTCTTTTAAATAAAGGATAAACCCCATTTGTACGGTCACCAAAAATATTGACTAGGTTAATTCAATTTATTATCAAGTTTTTTCACTCATGTTAGATTTGAAAATTTTATCTTGATGCACTTAGTCTCTCTAACATCATTCATTCAATCTATGAACTCATTTTTCAAAAAAATTGTTCAGCATAATGATCATAATTATGTGAAATGTTTGATTTAGAATAAGTGAATATACATTCTTATCACACAAAAATATATTTATTATACACCTATGTGAAATTATTTTTTCACTTAAGTTTATGAGAAACTTCCAAATTTCTAAATCTAGTTTATGTACTTTTAAGGTTATATTGCAACAAGGTAAAATGTTTTATATATATTATAAATTCGAAGTGTGGTTTAGTGTGTAATCTCCAAAGATACAGTGATAATGTAAAATTTATGATAGGAATGATCCAAATATAGGGTATAATCCTAATATGCAAAGTGATACACACTCATTGATACAAATGTAGGGTATGATATATGTCATATTGATAGAGATATAAAGTGTAACACGAGCATTGATATAAATATAAGGTGTGATACAAGTATTGAAATAGATAGAAAGTATGTTACAAAACATTGGTGATAATTTTTATGCATAACTATAGACAAATGAACATATATTTGATTTCCTTTTACTTAAAGATTAGACAAATCAATGTATCTAGATAATTTAATATTATTATATATTATCTATTTGAAATAAATTTTCAGAACTTAAAAGATTTGCATATTACATATATTCCAAACTACAAAACAATTATTACCTTTTTAATTCAATTGAATTGCGTCTGGTCCATCTTAATCATCTATTTCATATTCTGAATTTGACAAGTCCATTTAAGAAAGTTAGGTTGAGAATTGTGGTAGGGTTAATTGAGAGGTGTACAAAATTGTCTACATGGCATAAAAGGGAAGTAGTTTTTCAACCAGGACATATCCTTAAGGAAACATAATTTGACTTAGAAATTAATAAAGAACCAATTATGAACAAATAAAACTATATTAAAACATAAACATATGGGCAAAAGTCAATATTATTAATAAGAAACTAGTTTTTTTATTTATACTTTTTTTACAATATTTAGTTCTGTACTTTAAATGACTTATTTCTTCTAAATAATAATATATGTATAAAAAAACATGTAGTTTTATGTCAATATAATTTTCAATTTTTTCCCATTTTCGTGCACCTTTTGACGGCATGGGATGACAAAAAAAATTGGCCCGTTGGTACTCGTGAAAATATCCGTAATGGGTATCTACAATAATAGCTTATAAGTGAAAATGAGTTTTATAATATCCGTCTAGTGGATATCCGAATATTTATAAATTATTTTTAATTAAATTTTTACATATATCATAGTTTTTATTATTATTTTAAGATTATATATATTTTTATATATTTCATAATAAATTTTATTGATTTAACTATAATCATAAAATTATCATAATAAATATTTTATTATTCATATAATAATTAAATTTATATATCGATTATTATTAAGTATTTAAATATATAACTAAAATTAAAAAGTCGTTAAATATCCACAATTTCATTTGCATCATTGTTTAACCCGATTGAGTATGATGAATCACTGAAGGCATTTATTACATTCAATTTTATAGAATCTATCCCATGAATTTCTTTATAACCATTTTAATTGAAGAATTGTTGGAATATATTATTCATATATGGAAGTAGTTAAAGTTAATTACAAAGTAGAGCTGCTACATCTTTATGGTAATTGTTCTATTTCAGAGTAACTTATTGGATATTTCACCAACTTCCATTATTTCCAATTCCTAATATACAGTCTTCATTCCTCCTCCTTAATTCCCTATTAGTAGTCCTATTATTTTATAGAGAAAAAATGTATGAACTAGAAGTAAAAGTTTTTTACCTTGATAATCTCTTATTTATATTTAATCCTCATTAACTCTAAATAATACAAATAAATGATATATTGAATATATATAATTTAAATAATAAATGTTTCCCCCGACTTTTATGTCATATAATATAGTATTTCCTTGCCCTCCCAAGTTTATAATTGAGTATCATAAATTTATAACAATGCGCTTCTAACCTTTTATTGGAGGCTAAAACCTTTCTTAAGCTTTAAAATTTCAAATGCAACTATGTATTCATTTGACATCTAATTATTTGTTCCCAAGAGTATTGTTGTGAATGTTTCATATCAAAGAGCTTCACAAGTGAATGTTTGCTTTTGTATGAGTACTTGATTTGTGTAATTGTTGTCTTCACAACCAGTTTCTTATCTGTGCCACCATTTTTTGTTTTGCCAACTGGTTTTTTATCTCTACTACTTTTTAAATATTATAGTGTATAGATAAAATTATGTTAACATGGTAATCATTCAAGTCGTTGTAGTATAGTGGTAAGTATTCCCGCCTGTCACGCGGGTGACCCGGGTTCGATCCCCGGCAGCGGCGTTATATAAGTTTTTTCATTCCTCTTTCAAATACCAATCATGTGATACTGATACACTTAGTTTAGTACAAAAAAACTCCATAATCTCCACCGTTTGTAGTTTTAGTAAGATCTAACGGCTTCTATTTCTTCATTTGAAAAGCCACATGGCCCCATGTGATGGCTGTTTTGTTTATGGTAATTATGATTTCCTATTGTTCTTATCAATTTACAATGATTTTTCTTTTCCATATTAACCAATTTTCACTTTTTCGTATTAACAAATATGTTCATTAATAAAAGAGATAATAAATATAAATAAATGTTTAATTTTATTATTATAAAAAATAAAGGACATATACTAAAATCTCACAAATTTTTAATTAATGCACTGTAACTTAAAAAAAATGAATGGAATGGTAGCTGGCAGCTTACCACACTGGGCAATAGTATTCTAAGAGTCCATTCTTAAGAAACAAAAAAATGAGATAATACTTTAAAATCATCTAAGAAATCTATTTCATACATCCGAACATTCTTCTTCCTTCCCCTCCAAAATACAAGTTCCGGAATATCTTTTAACACATTGTCCCAGGAAGTCCTGAATTAGAGGGGGCAAGATCACCACCTCTAACAATAATTAACACTTGCAAAGACTTCAAATCATCTAAAAATCTATAGTCTTAAGTTAATAGGGTTAATCTCAATTATTCTAACAAGGTATAAGATACATTCTAGTTAATAGACATGGAATGGAGCAACAAGATACAATGAAAAGACATATACAATATTGTTCAAGATACATTCTCTCCCTCCTATAATGAATACATATTTCAAAATTAGTCAAAAGTCCTGTTATCTCTTCAACCTTATCATAAATATGAGACTCCTAAACTAAATCAGCCACTCAACCAATAGTTCAAATCCCTTTGGGACTGTACATCTGATTTGAAAAACACTAGCAAAGAAAACCTCAAATCCAGTTATTCTGGTCACCATTCACGCCTAGCCGAGAATTCCCCATGTTCACTCCTGCTTCCTGTAAATCTATATAGGGATAGTTTGCTTCTGTTTGTTCTTAAGGGACCTGACATATTCCCATGCCGAATTGGTACAGATATATCTTCAACCAAGCTTGAAGTTGAAAACTGTCTGTTTTCCATTTGAAGTGGACCAGAACTATATTCCATTGTGATGAAAGATGTTTCGCCATAAGTTAATCTTGGAGTTAACCCTCCATCATTCCACCAACTGCTATCAGAAGGGGCGAGATTGCCGCCTCGATAATCAGACTCATGAGCAGATGAGTCCTTCAGGCTAAAACAATCTCCATAAGTGTCATGATCTGTGTCATTGTATATCAACTTAATAGCCTGCACGACTTCACCCATAAAGGGTCTGTGAGTGACCTCTGGGTGAACGCACATTGAAGCGATGGAAGCGAACTTCGCCATGTCATCAAAGTTGTAAGTTCCGGACAAAGATGGATCCACTAGCTGTTCTAAACCTTCTCTACTCGTCAACAGTGGTCGTGCCCAAGTGACGAGATTCTCCTGTCCCTCGGGTTGAGACATGTCCACTGGTTTTCTGCCTGTGAGAAGTTCTAGCAGCACAACACCAAAGCTATATACGTCGCTTTTAACAAGTAAATGGCCTGTCATTGCATATTCTGGAGCAACATACCTGCAAAATTTAAGAGACATAAAAGGCATCAGACTAAAGGCCGGGAATTTACATTGAAAGAGAAACATTTTGCAACCACACATTTTTATTAAACATGGGAGTTAAAAGCAGAATGTAGTCATAAAAAGAACTCAAATTTGGTAAATTATTCAGTTGAGACTTGAGATAATCTGAATAACTTCCATGATGAATCACGAAAGTTAACATGCAGGGTGCACAAGATTTGTATTTAGCTAGCTATAAGAACCTTTCATGATTAACTAACATAATATTTATGTTATGAAGTTATATTATCTTTATCCTAAACTTCAAAAAAGTATATCTTGAAATTTATTGAATAACTTTATAATAATGGCATTCAATAAGGTTTAAGAAATTACTCAATCAAAATGATGTAGACAAACTGACAAAGTCTGTTTCATGTCTTACACTCACCCAAAAGTTCCCATCACCCGTGTAGAAATATGATGACTTCCTTCAGTTGCTTCTCTAGCCAAGCCAAAATCAGAAACCTTGGGGGTAAAGTCAATTTCTAATAACACATTGCTAGCCTTAAAGTCACGGTGAATCACGCGAGGATTAGAATCCTCGTGAAGATAGGCCAGTCCTCTTGCAGCACCAAGGGCAATTTTCATCCGTGCTTCCCAATCTAGTGGCTCATCTTTCTTGTCAACGCCTGTAGGATCATTAACAAGCATTTAAATAATTGCATTCAACAAAGCAATAGAAATTGAACATAGGCTTCATGCTTTGGGCTAACAAAAACATGTTACCATGCAGATGGGACTCAACACTTCCATTGTGAACAAGCTCATACACCAAGCAACGCCTGCGACCATCAATGCATATACCAATCAGTTTCACTAGATTACGGTGATGCAAACGGCTTAGCATCTCAACTTCTGCAATAAATTCACGGTCACCATTCTGATTATTATCCCTTGTTAGCATCTTAACTGCAACTTCAGTCCCATCTTCCAGTGTCCCACTGTACACACGTCCAAAACCTCCTTCTCCTAATACCCTCTTTGAATTAAACCTATCTGTTGCTTTCTCAAGCTCAGAAAGCGAAAATGTTTTAGCAGAGAGAATGGATGTAGGCATTGTGGACATAAGGGACACTGATGTCGAGCTTGTAATACTGCTAGATAACATAGACCCCAGGCCTGCATTACAAGCATCAATCCATTTACATTTACTTCAACTACAATAAATTGACAGAATGAAGATCACCAAAAAAGTATGAAAATTATTACAAATTATACAAGGATATAAGTTCCATAATTTCACCTCATAAACACACAAAAAGTGGAATTTGTAAGCATAAAATGAAAATGCTGTAACTAATATATGTGAGTTGCAGGTAACACTCAATAATCACAGAAGGTGGAGGACATCTCATTAATCTTATTGCTCCTGTACATGACAATAATAGTGTCTATTTGAAGGGAACAAATTTATTTGCATTTGCCATATAAAAAATCAAGCACAAAAAAGTACACCTATAAATCAAGGAAACCTAAATTAAGTATAGCACAAAATAAAAATTTGATACATTAGAAAAACCTTCAAAGTCAACAAATCAATACAGTGCGAATATGTGAAGTATAAAACATCTTCAAACTTCAACTCTCCGAGAAATACAGCTTAACTAAACAAATATAGTCGCCTCCACAAGACAAGAAAAGCACAGTAAACTAAAAGAAAGAAATTACAAAAGGAGGCAACTGCCAAGTTGAATAAAATTTCTGCCAGTTTCATTTAAGCACACCATATAATTATAAAAAATATCAAAAGAAGTATAAAATGATACCAGATCTCTTGTTTATAGATGAAGTGAATGTAGGACCAACAGCACTTGATGGTTTCCCGACCTTCCTCCATTTCAAAATTACGAAACATGCTCCAACCAAAACCAGCAAGAGTACAAAGGACGATAAGGCAATGATGATTATGGTTCTAAGATTCATTTTCTGGTTTTTGGTATCAAAGTTGGCACTGAGTGGCAGACCACCAGGACTTTCACTGGGATCACTCCCATCATAATTTCCATATGGTGGTGATGGTGGAAATCCTGATACAAGCAGCTTCAGTTCAAAGAGTAACATGATACAGGACACCAGAAAAGTAAAACGCTATTAGGAGAAACAACACAACTACCTTGATATGTAAGGTACACAATGGTATAATCACCAAAAATGCTCCTATTCAGAGGAACTTTCTTGTGCCAAAACCTCTCAGATGTCAGAGCTGCAGTGGTATCATCAAATTTCTCTCCCAGTGGAACCAAGTAAATATCAACATTAGTTCTTCCCTGGTTTTGACTGTCAGCACTAGCACCCATTATCTTTACCTGACTTTGCTCTAAATATGTGCCTAATGCAACTTCAATCTCTAACTCATTCATTACTGGAAAAACAGCATAGAGAGCTATATCCAGTGAAAGTCTGACTCTCATGGGAAATACACATCCACAAGGAGAACCATAGGGAGTTGATGTGAGTGGTTCCGTACAGACACAAGCTGCATAAGATTTCATTATAAATGAGTGTATGTTTTGAGACATTAACCGGGTGGGACAAAAAATGTTAGGATCAGAAATCCATTTAATCAGTAACGAAAGGCTTCAATTTATTTCACAGAAATTATTGAGTTTGCCTTGAAAATGAATATTTAGGTCTATTGTATTAATTAAACCCATTACATTATGCCATAACATTGAGAAGTAGGATATAGATTATAGTTTTAACATAGTAAATGATTCTGTTATTGACATTATTTCTATTTATATCAACTTACCATGCTTAACAACAAACGTTCTAAATGACAAATTAAGAAGGAGTGGAATCATAAAATTCTGATTACTAGGTTACATACAAGAATCAAGTCATGACTCCTTTGATCAACTTACTTGACCAAATCTAGATTAAGAGAAACACATGGAAAAAGTTCTAACTACATAAGTTTTTGAGAATATTATAACTATTCCAGATACAAAGAGGAAATATGAAGGGGTGGGTGTCTAAATTCCAAAAATTACCCTGGTCTTTTGAAGGGGGTGGAGCCACTGTATTAGGTGTCATGCTATGATGGTGACCGCGATGGCGATAATGTCTTGGTCTTGGAGTCAAGCTAGGACCTAAAATAAGAGAAGAGAAGATTCACCCTTAGGCTCAAAGCTAAGATAAGTTGAACAGCAAGTTAAGAAATATATGATAATATACCTTGATAAGATGGAGCTGGTGCTGGTGCGGGAGATGGTCTAGAAGAAGGTTTAACTAGCCATGTTTTAGCTTGTTCTGATGAAATGAATGATACACTCAGAGAAAACGACTTCACTGCATACAAAGAACCAACTATATCATATATAACAGCATGGTATATATCTGTAGAGAACACCTCAAAAGTAATCTCTTAAAAATAAAATACCAAATCATAATCTTTCTCATCATTTGCAAAGAGTTTCCCATATGTTTAAAGCATGTTTGTGAATTTTCTAGCTAAATGGATGCCTAACATTATGGTTTTAAGTTACGGTTACATTTGTTTACTGCAATATCAGGAAAATGCAACCAATGCAGTAGCCATTAGAGTCACAAGGTGGTTGCAGAGACCATCAAAACAACAAATAGGTTGCATAAGGCAATTTAAAACCTTGCTCAACATGATAGGTCTTGAATTGTGGACACAGTTGCAGTAACAGTTACTTTGTGTTTTTCGCAATAGGATATAAAAGGGCAGTGAATGCACCAGGCTCCCACCCAGTGGGTCTGGAGATAGTCATTGTACGCAGCCTTGCCCTTGAAAGCGAAAGGACTATTTCCAAAATTTGAACACAGGGCATCAGCAACCTTACCAGTTACCATTGCATTGATGCTCACACTTTAATTGGAGTAACCATAGGAAAATGGGGCTGCAATCACAGACGCAATACGATAGCGAAAGACTAACAAAACCAAAACATTGCAATGGCAATTGTGGTTGTTGAACAGGTGATGTGTCTTGAACAATCGGGGAAAGAGTGTATATGTTTTACAGAAAATTTAGCTGGTTGAGGTTTAATTAAGCACTAATTTTCTTTTATCTTATCATGTCTATAAAAAGGACAACCCAGTGCACAAGGCTCCCACATCGGGAAGTTAGATGTATGCAATCTTACTCGGCAAGTAGAGAGTTGGTTTCCAAAATTTGATGTTAGTCATTAAGATACAAGCTTACCATTGTGTCCAGAGTCACCCTCTATCTTATAATTTGTAGCGATTTAAAAATTGCATTTTGGGAGTAATTAAGGAAACCCCATAAAAGAGTGAAAAAGATTTACCAATTCCAACTAGACCTACCTACCATACACGAAGTAGGTGTAGCAAATATAGAAACTGCATTATGAGAATAAATTAAGAAAAAAAACAATAAAAGCGTGTAAGGGGTTTTCGAATTCAAACTAGTACTACTACAATAAGAAACAGTGAATGGAGGAATGAACATAGTTAGAAGGAGGAAAAGGGAGATAGGGGTGAAATAATAACCTGGTGAAGAGAAAAGAAAGTTGAAAAGGGCAACGAAGAAGAAGAAAAGTGAAGTCTGCATTTTGTGTACCCAAAAAGGAATTGAATGGTAAGGGAGAGGGGTGAAACTCCGGCAACGTAACCGGTGGCGGTGGTGGTGGGAGCATGAAACGAAACCCTAGAAGGAGCGGTGGAAATGAAGATCCAGATATGAAGTAAGGTTAAGGGATTGTTCTATTTCCATATTGAATATGAGAGAGAAAGAGTCTCTGTAGAAGAGTGGAAGTTGAGAGACTTAAATGGTCTTATTGGGTGGGTGGAGTTTAGAGAGTGAAGACTCATGCATCTCAGTGCATTGCAAAATTCAATATCATTCAATTACAAACAATGTATTAATCTAATGACATAATTAACTATGAATAGATTACGTGGTACCATTGTTATAAAATTCACTCTAGATCACTTTCTTTTTTCTAATCCTGCTTCGGTGGGCCTATGTCTCTCTTCACTTTAACACTTCTTTTCAATTTTTTTATTTATAATAATATGTTCATAATTAATGTCATATTTTATTCTTTTTTAATATATGTTTTTATTATTTTTCTTTCAACCCACATTATTCTAATGTTAATATTGAAAAGGAATTGATAGGTGATGGGTTGTACTTCTTTAATAAGGCTCGGCATATTTAACAGGTGTGAAAAACTTTTTTTAAAGAAAAACAAAAGTAGATTTAATAATGGTTAGAACATCCAGGGTAGTTGTTCTTCATAGAATAAGAATATTTTCAATATGTTCTTCATTGTGTCAAGCTTATTTTATATTTTATTTTTAATTCTTTTGTGAGAACAATTCTTGATTGTTCTTAACTAAGGATAATGAGGTAGATATTATGAAACCCAAATAAGAATAAAAATGATGTTTGTAAGAAAAAAATATAGGTTGTTCCTTATTTCATGGAGACTTGTAAATAAATTATAAAACAATATATGTGATCCAAATAAGAATGAATATTTTATTTACTTTTGTAGATGCTATTACACCTTGTGTTTTTTTGTACTACCAATAGTATCCCTCATCTTTTCGGTTAAGGAACTAATCCATTTTTTGGTTCGTGACTGTCCCTCCCAACAAATATTGCTCCCAAAAATCAAACTATCGACCTTGAAAATCTAATTGGGTCTTACATCATTAGATCAACGTCTTGTTGGTTATGGAATGAGCCATTGTTTTGAAGGAAAAGAGTGAAAAACTACATATAAATAAAATGTCAACAAAAAAAATATAAAGTAATAGTTCTATAAGCCTTGCTATAAATTCTTTCCTTTATCCCACCTTTCTATAAGGTGAGACTTATAAACACTTTATTTATGCACACATCAATAGTATTGTTTATTTTGTTTTTCATTTGAAGTGGTGATATTGTTATCTATTAGCATCCAATAGATTAAGCTATTATAAAATGAGTTTGTATCTAAAATAAAAAAAATGTAAACGTATTTACTTTATGCATACAAAGCTATATAAATAACATAGGCCTCTCACTTTAGAGCTCCTCAGTTCCTACTCCCACTTCTTAACTTCAAAACAAGATTTTCTTTTATTGTAATTTGCACAGTCTATTTTATATTTTAAATGATTTTAATTTAATAAAAGGGGATTAGGTAAGATTAAGAATTGTTGTTTTAATATGAGTAGTACTAATGTGGATAACTTCCTCCAATTCATAATCAAAAGAATGAGTAGCAATCTTCATTGTCTTTATCAAACTATTTGACAATTAATTAATGTTTGTGTAAGCCTTTCTAGGCCATTTTTTCTTCCTTTTTGATTTGGTCAGGAATATCTTATTGGCTAATAAACGTTTTTTTGTCGGTACACAATATCTTTTAACCCACAAAGCTTTCACTGAATAAAAAATGGAAATGAATGTATACTTTTTATTGAAAAATATACAAAGAACAATCAACAAAAGGTTTACTTCAACCTGCTTGATAATAGGAAACAATGAGTTTTCTTTTAGTAGAATGGAAGAATTAAAAAAAAAAAAAGCTAAAGCATAATGAATAGATCCATATGTAAGATGGATATGGCTCCCACATGCAGAGTATTCCAAAATGTAACTGAATTCTAAGAGCTTAAGTTATGTTTAGGCATATAACTAGCAGTGTACCCGTGTACTTGCACGGGTCATTTCTTTGTTTATGCATAATGCAAATATAATACACATATATTTTATAATATCAATAAATCATGTATTGAAACATTATATTTCCCATTCATATAGGTGCAATATTAACATTGATTTTTGAGTGTATATGTAGAATATTAACAATTATAAATGCGTTTGTATAAGCATTTATTTGTTGAAAGTGTGATTATAGAAAATATTTGATTCTTAAATAACTCAATAAATAAAATTCAAATTGTATTGGATAATATCTCACCTCTATATTCTCTATATAAAATTATAAATATAAGGAGTTATTTTTGCATCATACTTTTTGTGATTACGTTTATAAGTATCATATAAAGTCATAAAGATTTTTTAGCATAT